>NC_084831.1:5190039-5482539 GCF_033115175.1 Lepus europaeus
AAAAAATTCCAGGGACCGTTTTCAAGATGATAAAATGGCATATGATGGTGACTCACAGACTAAAAGGGAAAAAAAAATCCATCAGCAGTCACAGGAATCATACAACACTGCAGGGACCTAGCCATGGGGACCCTCTTCCCCCTCCCTTGGTTCTCACCTCCAGTGCACACACACAAATGTGAATGTGTGTGTGGGTGTGCAAACACACACTCTTCAGTGACCCTTCTGAAGCCAAGCTGAAAATCTGCTAACGACCAGATTTTATTCTTGACTGGCTCAATAAACCCATTGAGAAAAATAAACACAAGTTTCCACCTAGAACACAGAACTGCTGTGCCAGAAGTAGAGCTGACTTCCTACCCATAATAAACGGAACCGGAAGGCCCAGCACAACACAGTGAACCCCAGGTCCTAGTCTGGCTGTTGTCTGACACTGGTGTTAACTAGGATTTTCTGCCCTTCACACAGACTAAGGATATCCTGGTTTCAACTGGCCTTAACAACAGCGTCAAACTCAAAACCAAAGAAACAGCAAATGATGAAGAAAGTGTTTCCTTAAAAAGGCTAAGGAGTTTTCCTCTTTTAGGACCAAGGTTTTATCTCCATGGTTGCGATGTATTTCTATCTCATCACTCACACGTGAGAACAGACACCCACCTCGTTGTGACAAACACCAGGGTCTCACAAAGTCCACGGAGGGCAGGTGCTAGCCTAGCACTGAAGACACCAACAAAAGATGCTCGCAGGGCGCACGGAGCACCTGGGCTGCATCCCGGCTCTCACCCTGACACCAGCTTCCTGCCAACGCCCGGAAGGCTGCAGCCTTGGCTCTGCTGATTGGGTATGGGCCACCCATTTGCAGGACCTACATTGAGTTCCTGGCTCCTAGCTTCAATCGGCCCAGCCATAGTCATTCTGCCTCTTAAGAAACAAGAGATTAGTGAAAAATTGAATTAAAATATGTTTATTTTGATGCAAAAATTTCTTGAAACATATGCATAGTTTTAATAATATACATTTTTTGGGCAGGCGCCATGGCTCACTTGGTTAATCCTCCGCTTGCAGCACCGGCATCCCATATGAGCGCTGGGTTCTAGTCCCGGTTGCTCCTCTTCCAGTCCAGCTCTCTGCTGTGTCCTGGAGGGCAGTGGAGGATGGTCCAAGTGCTTGGGCCCCTGCACTCACATGAGAGACCAGGAGGAAGCACCTGGCTCCTGGCTTCGGATTCAGCTCCGGCTGTAGCAGCCACTTGGGGGATGAACCAACCGAAGGAAGACTTTCTCTCTCTCTCTCTCACTCACTGTCTAACTCTATCTGTCAAATAAATTTTAAAAAGTACATTTTTGTGAACTTTTCAAAGACCCTTCATATGCAGCAATTTCAAACTCTTTTTGCACCAAAATAAACTTATCTTGTAATTCCATTTTCCATGAAACCTTTGAAATACACTCATAAATACATAAATGTGTATACGGCAAATGTGTGCAGAGCAGAAATACAGGGAGAAAAGAGGCAGAGTCCAAAATCCAATATTAGAATAAAACAAACATTAATTTTTAAAAAACACAATTCCGCGTGAGAGACAAGCAGGGCTCTCCGTGTAGCAGCACCCAGCGCACAGAAGAGAAGGAGTATGTGACCTCCTCAGCCATGCAGTCCCACCAAAACCCCTACAGAAACAGCGACTCAGCCACTCCAGAGAAGCCTTGAAGCCCAGGGGGCCCCACAACCTCGCACTCGCTCCACACGTCCTGTCCAAGACAGCAGACCTAGGCACAGTGGAAAGATTCCCCCAGACTCCCAGCGTTGCCATTGCTGACTTGGGGTAAACACACCAGTGGCCGAATCCTGGGAATTGCCACGCCACCACGGAGAGGATCAGAAGAAGGATTTAAGCCACTCGAGGGGGCCAGAGTCGTGGCACAGTGGGTGCAGCGGCAGCCTGTGACACCAGCTTCCCCCACGAGTGCCCCTTCAGCCTGGCCGTGCCCCAGTCATTGCAGCCATCTGGGGACTGAACCAGCAGCTGGGAGATCTCTTTCCCTCTCTGCAGCGCTGTCTTCGAAATAAAGTCTTTTTTAAAAAACAAAACAACAGGGGCGCACTGTGGCGCAGCAGGTTAACGCCCTGGCCTGCAGCGCCGGCATCCCATATGGGCGCAGGTCCTACTCCCCGCTGCTCTTCTTCCGATCCAGCTCTCTGCTGTGGCCTGCCCAAGTCCCTGGGCCCCTGCACCCACGTGGGAGACCTGGAGGAAGCTCCTGGCTCTGGATCAGCGCAGCTCCGGCAGTTGTGGCCAATTGGGGAGTGAATCATCGGACGGAAGACCTCTCTCTCTGCTTCTCCCCCTCTCTATAATTCTTCACTTTCAAATAAATAAATAAATATTAAAAAAAAAAACACTTGAGCACAACATAGAATGCTATTTCCAAGGTAGGAAAAAATTACAAGACCCATTAATAGTGAAACTGAACTTAGAAATTAAACATCTCAAAAAGAAAACTAGCTGAACAGAATTCTGATATCCCAGGAAAGGTTTCTCCTGGTCTTCCTATTTCCGTCAGGTTGTTGGTGGGTTTCAAATTATATGGAACAGAAACAAAAATGTGTTGGGGAGGGGGGATATCTCTCCCACTGGCTGCAGCTGTAAGTCTACGGTAAATGCTTCGTTTTATTTCTCAAAACTAGGGACAGTGCTGTGGCACAGCAGGTTAAGCAAGTGTCTACAGCACCGGCACCCCATATGGGCATTGGTTCAAATCCCAGCTGCTCCATTTCTTTTTTTTTTTTTTTTTTTTTTGACAGGCAGAGTGGACAGAAGAGGGAGACAGAGAGAAAGGTCTTCCTTTGCCGTTGGTTCACCCTCCAATGGCCACCACGGTAGGTGCACTGTGGCCGGCGCACCGCGCTGTTCCAATGGCAGGAGCCAGGTGCTTCTCCTGGTCTCCCATGGGGTGCAGGGCCCAAGAACTTGGGCCATCCTCCACTGCACTCCCTGGCCACAGCAGAGAGCTGGCCTGGAAGAGGGGCAACCGGGACAGGATCGGTGCCCCGACCGGGACTAGAACTCGGTGTGCCGGCGCCGCAAGGCGGAAGATTAGCCTACTGAGCCGCGGCGCCGGCCAGCCAGCTGCTCCAGTTCTGATCCAGCTCCCTGCTATTGCATCTGGGAAAGCAGCCAAAGATGGCTCAAGTGCTTGGGTCCCTGCACTCATGTGGGAGACCAGGAGAAGCTCCTGGCAGCTGGGTTGGACCTGGCCCAGCTCTGGCTGTTGCGGCCATTGGGGAGTGAACCAGCAAATGGAAGATCGCTCTGTAATTCTTTCAAATAAATTTTTTTAAAAAAAGGAAAATACTTTAATTTTTACTCGATTTTATTTTCCTAACTGTTGCTCCAGGGCATAACTTCAAATAAGATTAAAAGAAACCAATTATTCAAGGATTATCATTTCAGATGTATTTTTAAGCTTATTTCTTATGCCAGTTTTCTAATAGACTAGCTATATTTTGAAAACGTGAGTTCCCAAAGTTAGGATGGCTTCACATATCTTTTAAGGTTAAATTTTAAAAATCTGTGATGTAGGCCGGCGCCGTGGCTCAACAGGCTAATCCTCCGCCTTGCGGCGCCGGCACACCGGGTTCTAGTCCCGGTTGGGGCACCGATCCTGTCCCGGTTGCCCCTCTTCCAGGCCAGCTCTCTGCTGTGGCTAGGGAGTGCAGTGGAGGATGGCCCAAGTCCTTGGGTCCTGCACCCTATGGGAGACCAGGAGAAGCACCTGGCTCCTGCCATCGGAACAGCGCGGTGCGCCGGCCGCAGCGCGCTACCGCGGCGGCCATTGGAGGGTGAACCAACGGCAAAAGGAAGACCTTTCTCTCTGTCTCTCTCTCTCACTGTCCACTCTGCCTGTCAAAAAAAAAAAAAAAAAAAAAAAATCTGTGATGTAGAATGTTAGCTCCAAGTAGATAAAACTATTAAAAACAACCAGTTATCCTAACATAGAAGTCTTTATCAGACCAAACCTTCCACTTATTTTAAAAGCTAATAAAGGGGTCAACACTGTGGCACAGTGGGTTAAAGCCCTGCTCTCCAGTGCCGGCATCCCCTTTGGGCACCGGTTTGAGTCCTGGCTGCTCCACTTCCAATCCAGCTCTCAGCTATGGCCTGGGGAAGCAGTAGAATATGGCTCAACTCCTTGGGCCCCTGCACCCACGTGGGAGACCCAGAAGAAGCTCTTGGCTCCTGGCTTTGGATCGGCTCAGCTCCAGCCATTGCAGCCACCTGTGGAGTGAACCAGCAGATGGAAGACCTCTCTCTCTCTCTCTCTCTCTTTCTCTCTGCCTATCTGTACCTCTGCCTTTCAAATAAATAAATAAATAAATAAATATTTTTTTTTAAAAAAAAAAGCTAATAAAGTGGTCGAGTCTATCTGGACTTTTAATATCATAAATGTTTCCATCTAAAAGTCACCCCCGGGTATCTAGGATCCAGGAAAATCCTAAAAAATGTGGGTCAGCAAACATCAACAGCAAGGAGTAGGAACTCTTCTAAGCAGCACTGGTCAACAGCACTTTAACAGTCCAAGGTGTTCCTCATTACAGTGCACTCTGTACAAGCAACACGCTTCACGTAATCAAAGCACTCCCCTGCCAGTCCTGCTAGTTCTCATCCGTAGGAGAACGCCAAACACAGGTCTGAGATGTTCACACTGAGAACAGCAAACATCCAAGGCACTGGGTTTAAAACATCACCTGCTTTTTAAAAATACCTCCCTTTCTTTCCCACTTCAGCATCAAAAGTTTCTTATATGCAAATCACTTCACTGCTTTCCTTACACAAGGGAATCAGGCAGTCTCTCTTAGATTACCCTAGTTAAAACTGGACCACTGCCCAGCCAAGTATGCATGCAGTTTAGACCATCAGAATTAACAGATTCAAGCCTCTGCTCCACTTTAATGGGAGCAAACCTTCAGCAGTGGAACAGCCACAGGATCACAGCACTGGCTGACAAGATGCAGGGCCTGCTTCTACTGGCAATCACTTTTGCCTCAAATGGAAAATTCCAACGGTTTCTATCTACACTAGCACAAGTTATTAAGAGAAACAGTATGGCACATAAATGCCTCTCCCTTTACCCATTCTGCCTACCCCTCAAGTACTTATATTTCTTTTTCATACAATAGATACCAGTTTGAAGAAAAAAAAAAAAGCAACACCTGAAAATAAAGTACTATGAAGGCATATGTAAGCCTCATGTTAATAAGAATGCCAGCTTTTCCAATAAAAAGGTGTCTGTCAGAAACAGAAACAGGGTCATGGCTGGCGTTACGGAGTAGCTGGAAAAACCGCTGCTTGTGACGCCAGCATCCTATATGGGTGGCCGGTTTTGTGTCCTGGCTGCTCCACTTTCAATCCAGCTCCCTGTTGATGGTCTGGGAAAAGCAGTGAAAAATGACCTATGTGTTTGGTCCCTGCCACCCACATGGGAAATCTGGTTGAAGCTCTTGGCTCCTGGCCTTGGCCTAGCCTAGCCTAGCCCTGAACACTGTGGCCATGAGGGGAGTGAACTAGCAGCAGCAGATCTCTCTGTGTCTCTCCATAACTCTTTCAGATAAATAAGTAAATCTTTTTTTAAAAAAGAGAGAAAGAAAGAAAGAAAGAAAAAAAGGAAATAGGGTCTAGCATAGACCAATCCACATACTGTGACTGCAAGCCACACAGCAGTGAGAAAGGCCAAGGGTTTTCACAGGAAATAGGAGTTAGTGTTGTTTCTATGGAAAAATGGGAGTGGGACATGGGAAGAGCTATTTTAAGAAATTCTAGGGGTTAGCGCTGTGGCACAGCAGGCACCAGCTCCAGTCCTGGCTGCTTCACTTCCAAACCCACTCCCTGCTAGTGCACCTGGGAGAGCAATGGAAGATGGCCCAAGTCTCTGGGCATCAGTCCCCACCTGGGAGACCTGGAAGAAGCTCCTGGCTCCTGGCTTTGGCCTGACACAGCCCTGGTTTTTGTGGCTATTTGGGGAGTGAGCCAGCAGATAAAGACTTCTCTCTCTCTCTCTCTCTCTCTCTCTCTCTCTCTCTCTCTCTAGCTCTGCCTAACAAATAAATAAAATTTTTAAAAAATGGGTTCTAAAAAAAAAGAAATTCTATTAGTGATAATGAAAAGCCCACATACTTTTCTATATGTTTAAAATACTTTCTAATAACTTGAAAAACAAAATCAAGCTTTAAGAGTACAGCAGACCACCATTTAACAGATTAAAGACAACACTATTTGACAAAAGAATGTGCTAGAGGCTTGGGCTTCTGTGCTACTGTAAACAGCAATGTTTCCTCGACTTTACTGTACTTTTCAGTCCCCTGGGGAGGGCATTAAAATGCGGCTTCTGGTTGGAGGACTTGGCCCCCGATTCTGCAGTCCTAGGGGGCTCCCAGGCGATGGTGCTGATGCTGGCCAGAAGCAAGGACACGGACATCAGCGGCAGGACTGCACCCTCAGAACCCAGAGAGGCCTCGTGTGCTGCTGTGCCGTCTCAGCCTATTCAGGAAGTCCACACTCTGGTACGTAACCTTAGATTAGGCATTAATGAGGCTAGGAAGTTGTTTATCGAGGGTTATAATCTGAAGTTAAATAAAACTGCATGCAGAAAGCTCATATCAAATGCTGGAGTCATTTTTAACCTCTTAATATTAACAGATTTGATTACTCAGTCTTAAAGTCCTTTCTCAACAGTATTTGCTCTTTGCTGGAGGAATATACTTTATGCTAATAATATTTTGCCTAAAGGAAGGGATAATTAATACCCAGTAGTTATGTCCTTATTTAATAGAATTCACACCCAGAAATGCAGAAATGTGGCTGAGAAAGGTGGTTGATATTCATGTTCTTTCTCAAAAGTAAAAATTTAAATCTCCAATACTTTTCATCTCATCACTCAAAGTCAAAAAAATATCAAAACCAGCTGCCCTTCACTGGGCTCTTGGTTCAAATCCAGTCAACAGTGACCCATTCTCAATAGAGAAAATCCAGGTAAGCGCAGGCTTCCATTCCAAGTCAACTTTCAGCCTCCTATTTTCCTGTCTTCTTACAAGAGCCTCTGTGTTGGTTCCCCTCTTGTACAGGCTGCTCATCTTATACACACGCTCCACAGCTCAACTCGGATGCCCTCACTTAAAAGCTCTTCAGCGGGTCCCACCACTCCACTCACCCAAACACACTCTTTGGAGGGAATTCAAGGTCCCCCAAAGTCCTCTTCCAAGTTGTGTTTCTGGTGTAAGTCCTACTGCATCAGCTTCCGCACACCGGGGCCTGACTGGGCGTGCTTTACAACGTCCTGCCTCCACGCTTGCTTATGATACTTCCTACAGCGGGAGAGCTGCTTTTCCCCACCTCCCCAACCATGGCCTGTCAAAATAAATCCTTCCTTCAAAGCCCGGATGGAACACCATACTCTCTAATTAGCCTTCCAGGAGCCCCCCGACCCTGTGCTCACGTTGTGGGGCCTGAATCTTGACCCACCAGGGCCCTGGCACACACTGCCATGCACACAGGCACCTTTCCCACGGTGATGACGCCTCCCTGCAGGGCTGGAATGGCACCGGAGTACCCAAAATTTAAAAAAAAACTGAATTATATTAAATGCTGTGCTCTGAAAATGTAAGAAAGCCAGTTTCTAGGATTGTAAATACTAGTGCATCACCAACTGAGCTTACAAATAACATGAGCTTAATCTCCACTGGGCTGGGTGATCAAAAATAAAACTACAGAGGGGTTCTTCACCCCTGTCCCCCTCCAGAGGCGCACTTTAGGGGTACCTCTTCCCTCTTTCAAGTCAGGCAGATCAGCCCGTCTCCTCGCTAAGCCTGGCACCCTAGACAAGAGCAGCTAGCCTGGTCACTGCAGAAGTGCACGCTGTCTCTGACCCAATGAGAGTGACAGCAGGCGGGGCCACACAGAGGCCGCAGACACGTTCCGTCCACGTAACAGAGTAAGAGGAGATACACAGCGGCCTTCCAAAAAATACTCATGGAAAACGGAACTGGAATTAAAAGTTGTCCATTTTGGTGAAGAGTTCTGAAATCCATCTATAGTTTTCCATAAACACATCTTCCATGAACTTTTTGAGTAAGTGCTATGTAATAATCATCATAAAGGAAACTGGGATATTAATAAAAATCAAATCAACAACTATTTGGGGCTAATCACGATTTTATATCATTCATAACATAGGCTCCCTCTAGGGGCTGAGATTTGACTCCATCAGGCCTCCTGTTTTCATCCACTCACAGATGAAGTGCTGGTGCAGAACGGGCCTGAGTCCCCCCACTGCTCAGGAGCTCAGGGGCACAATACACAGGGGTTGGTAGGAATGGACTCATGTCCAAGACTCTGACAAGGGCTATGACAAACAGTGGCTTCAGACAGAAGAGGTATACTGACAGGGTGAACCTGAGAGGTCCTGCCAAGACTCCTCACCCTGTTTCACCTACTAATCACACATTTCAAAAGAGCACCAACAAGAGGAAATGCTCACAGAGAAGGGTGAAATGCAGAGGGTAATAACCCACAGGATGTTTGCAAAACCACCACACTACGAAGACCTGCCTCGAAGTTACTCTCTTGGGTACCATGAGGTTAACACGCAATACCCATCCAACAAAACCTCTATAAACAGTGGTTTTCCACAGAGTCACTACCCCACCTCAATGTGCAGCAGATGTAACTCCTCTGTAATAAATACCCGAAACCGAAAGGGCCAGGACTGCCATTCTGTCCACACTCACCGGGAGCCTTGGCTGACATGGGTGCAGAGCCAAGTGCAGAACACGTCTCCTCAAGCAAGCACACAGAGCGAAGAACCCCCCCTCCCCCCCAAAGCCGGGCACGAGGTCCTCCACCTCCTCAGAGTTTTCTGATTAAAGGGTTTCGGCAAGACAGACGAATGAAAAACAGGTAACTTTTCATTTATTTACTTATTTGAAAGACAGTTACAGAGACAGAAGGAGAGATAGGCATTCCGTCCACTGGGCAAAGCAGAAGCCAGGAGCCAGGAGCTTCATCCAGCTTTCTCACATGAATGGCAGGGGCTCCAGTACTTGGGCCATCTTCCACTGTTCTCCCAGGAGCACTAGTGGGGAGCTGGCTTGGAAGTGGAGCAACCGGGACCCGAACCAGTGCCAATATGGGACGCCAGCCCACATACCACACGCCAGCCCCTGATAACTCCTTTTCACACAGGTTCAATATATTTATAGACAGAAAGTGAATCTGTATTTTTCATGCATTTAGCTACTTTATATAGTTTTTGGAGGCAGAGATGGGAAGAACCATCATTTTCAAGGGCTTTTGTGTACTCTGTACAGACATCTCATTTAATTCTCAGACAATTCTAAGGGGCAGGAATGGTCACTTTATTTTAGAGATATGGAAGTTAAAAGACACAGGGGTTGAACAATCTACCTAAGGCCCCACAGCAAGTGACAGAGACAGCAAGAACTGTGCACGTATGAAATCCTCATGCAAAGAAGCACCATTTTAAGCAGATGCACAGCTAACAAGAGATCACCAAGTACTATGGTTACCAGTAAGGCCAAGAATAGAACAGGGTCTGCTGACCCTCGCTCCGATGCCCAATCAGGCGCGCTCTTTGGACGCAGACACCCTTCTGATGTTTCAAGTCACTTGAGAATAGCAAAGAAATGACTTAATAATTCTGGTAGGTAGAAGAGCATGTGGAAGGCACCTAGATCACAGGGATTTGCTTTGTCCACAAGGGAGTGTGTCTGTAAGACTTCTACCAAGGAAGTTTCTAACCAAGAACACCAGCATCTGTAAATGTTCTCATCTTTTGTGCTGCCCCCCCCCAAAAAAAAAAAGGGAAAATAACCTTTGCTCTCCCCGTCCCTGTGGGCTGTGAATGATTACCTTGGCTACCTTGATAACTAAGGCAAATATGCATGAGTGCCTCTCCCAGCTGATTAGAATCCATACAGGTTTGCTCCACTACTGACCCTGCACTGCAATGCAAGACAGCAGGACACTAGGAATGTTTAGCAAATGTCAGCCACAACACATCCTCTACTGCTGCAAACAACCCTGCCGCTGGTTCCAAGGATGGCGCCCTCACGGACAGGCTGGGAACAGGAAGGCTGTGGGTGCCCCAGGAGAAGGGAGCAAGGGAATGAGCCTCATCAGAGAAGGGATGGGGGAAGGTTCAGATGAGGCCCCCAGGAGAGGCAACCAGAAACCAACCCACAGGCTGAGAAGGTCTCCGTGGGAGAAAAAAACACCATCTACTGAGTCAGATGTCATCAATAACAAGGAGGGACAAGCCAGAGCAGGAAAATGGATCAGAAGAAACTAATTTTCAAATTTCTAGATAAAAAGAGCCTTGCCTAGGTTAAAGGTTACTCAGATCTGTTTCCAACAGGGAGAGAAAATGCTAATAAATGCTACATAAAACCAGCTGGCATTTCCAAATGATAGACACAGTAGGTTTTTAATCTAACACTTACTCATGCTATTTTAAGTTTATTTTTTAAACCACATAAGACTGCAAGATATTTCTTGCACAAAGATGGATAAAGCTTCACAGAGCGGCTAGAAAGGGGCTGACAGATCTGCAGGGCAAATCTATTCACTGAGGTTCTCTCTTTCTTTTCACCCAAACCAGAATTCCTACACTTGGGCAGAGCATTTTAATTCTTTAAAAATACAAGTAGGGGCTGGCGCTGTGGCACAGCAGTTAAGGCCCCAGCCTGCAGCACCGGCATCCCATATGGGCGCCAGTTCGAGTCCCAGCTGCTCTACTTCTGATCCAGTTCCTTGCTAATGTGCCTGGGAAAGCAGCAGAGGATGGCCCAAGTCCTTGGGCCCCTGCAACCACGTTGGAGACCCAGAAGAAGCTCCTGGCTCCTGGCTTCAGACCAGCTCAGCTCCAGGTGTTGCAGTCATTTGGGGAGTGAACCAGTAGATGGAAGACCTCTCTCTACCTTTCTCTACCTCTCTCTCTTTCGAATAAATAAAATAAATCTTTATTAAAAAAAAAAACCTCTTTTTAAAAAATCATAATCTCTCTCTTTAAAAAAAAGTGTAAAACTTCAAGTAACTGAAATCCCAGAAAAACTTAAAGGTATTTCTTTCATGTTCCACATTAATCACCTCTTTCCAAACAGTTCTGAAAAGAGGTAAGCCGATTATAGAGATTACTTCCATAACGCATTTTAATATTTAAGTTTTTCTTTCTTTCCATTTTTAAACCATTCCCAATATGACCCATCTCAGCGTATCGAGACACACGGTAAACATTTAAAGTTTTAACTGATGCAAATCATCAACTGTACAGGCGATACTTGAATCTCACAACACTTTTCCCTATTAAGTGTTGCACTGTCCCTAAAGCATTACATAGTAAAGAGTGCTCAGGTAAACAGTCCATTTAAAAAGAGAAAAACTGCGTATCAAATAAGAGGAAATCAGTTTTTAAAAAGTCAATGGATAATCTTCATGCATCTCTCCCCTCCACTCCCTAAAAAGCAGGCCAGAGTAGAGGCGGATGGACACCACGGAGCATGTCCAGCATCCCACGCCATCCTGTTTCCTGGCTGAGCCAGGAGGCAGGCCCTTGCCCCAGCCCTCCTCAATACCACCTAGAAGACCAGGAGGGCAGCAGACCCAGCCAAGGACACCAAGCGCCCTCCTTCTCAGCAAACCCTCCTGAGGCAAGTTTATCACAGTGTCTGTCAGATCCGACTCCCAGCTCTGTGAGATCAAAATGATTTTTACAAAGCTCCATTTAACTCTTGTGTGTCTGTCCAGTGAACAGTACAAACTTTCAGGGCTAGACTCTTAAACAGTTCAAAACTTACTCTTCAAAACATGCCAACATTAAATAAAGGAGAAAATCCACCAGGCATTACTGTAAGCTCCAAACCTCTTATAATTGTACTGTCTGCTTGGCTGACGGCTTTTGCCGGTTCCCAAACAGTGATAAAGGACACTTCCCATTTCAGCCGCTGAATTTAAAATCCGATGTTAACTCTGGGAAGCAGAAGGCACTCCCCAGGCCTGAGCCCAGCACAGCACAGGGTTAAAGGAAACCATTTCAGAGATCAAATGCGGAGAAGCGCAGGAGCAGAGAGAAAATCAAGTTACATAAAGTTCAATTGTACTCACGGTTTCCTTATTGGGAAGCAGCTCCTTCCTGATTCTGAAGAAGTTCTTGCCGTACTGCCGGAGCCCCTTAACGAAGCGTTTCTGCGATAAAAAGAAACAACAAACAGGATGTAAAACCAAAAACAAAACAGGATGTCAGCAAAGCAAAGAGATCTGCAATCAGCAGAAAAACCGCCGCGGCCAAGCCCCAGCCCGGGAATGCGAGCGGGGAGGACACGGGTCCGGGCACCCGCGGTCCACCTGGGAGAGAAGCTGCCCACAAGTGTCGGCCAAGAGGGGACACAGGGCCAAACCGGGGGCGCCTGCCCGGAAAGCACCCCAGCGGCTGCAAGGCCCCCGCGCGGCCCCAGGAATGCGCCAGGGAGGCGCCGGGGGCAGCGACACGGCGGACGCCCCCTGGGAGCCCGACCCCACCGGGCCGGCCCCGCCATCACCGGCAGGAAAAGCCACTGCGAGCCCCACACGGAGGATCGCCGCGCCCTTCCCGCCCCTCCGTTTCGCAGCAGTCTCCGGCTGCCCCCAGCCCGGCCGGACACTTTCACTTTGTCCCGCTCCCGCGAGCAGCCCCCTCCCCGGCCCCCGGCCCCCACCTCGGGGCTCCCGGGCAGTCACGGGCGAGCGCCGGGGTCCAGGCAGGAGAGAGGCCGCCGCCTGTCACTCGGCGCCGGTTCCACAAAGCGCAGGGCGGCGGCGGCCGCGGGCGGCTCGGCGTGTGACCGCGGCGGGGCCGCGCGGCGCGGGGCGCGGGGGGCGCGGAGCTGGGGCGGCCGCCGCCGCCGGGGGAGGAGGCTGGAGCGCCGCGCGCAGGGACGGCGCGGCCGCGGGCGGCTGCAAAAGGCGGCCTGGATCGCCCGGCGGCCCGGCCCGCCTCTGGCCCGACCCCCGCCCCGCAGCCGGAGCCTCCCGCTGGGATCTCCCGGCCGTCCTCGCAGGAGGAGCTTCCAGGTGGCAAAGCACAGAAACTTAGGGGAGAGGGCGCCCGCGGGGATGGGGCGCTTCCCAGGCCGCTGGGTCTGCAGCCCACGCTCGGGGCGGCCGGGGTCAGCCGCGCCCGGGGCCTCACGCCCACCACCCCGGCGCCTGGACGGCGAAATGGGGCCGGCTCCGGCGACCCCCGCGGCCCCTTCCGGGCGGTGGTGTGGGCGGCTACTCCCCGCCCGGCCCAGGCATTCGCCGGCAGTCCGGCAGTTCGCAGGGCGCCGATCCACAGCGAAATCAGCACGGAAGCTTCCCAGCCAGCAAATCACCTGCCCACCGCCAGAGGGTCCCGCCCACTCCCTGTTCGAGACCTGCCGGGCAAACGGAGAGCCACACTTGGCCTGCAAGAACCATCTGCAGCTTTCCGCTCCGGTCCCGCAGGCGCTGCGAAGATATGACTCATCACTGTCAATTTTCAGTACAATTCATATAGTTTTACGGAAAAAGCTGTCAAGGCCCAAGAAGGAAGCTCTCCCCTGGTCTGAGGAGGCACAGCCCCCGTTCCTGGTCAGTATGATCAACAGGCATCTGGGCTGTGTGCACAGCATCTGCGAGGAGATGTGGGCCTGCCCTCAAGCAGGTCCAGTCTAACCAGGGAGGCACACAGGCAAACACATCAGTCTTCAGGCTTGGGAAAGCGGCAAATAGCAAAGCGTGGGGGGCAGCTAGGAGGAGGAAGCCACTTTGCTAGCTGAAGGCTTAGAGGAAGTGACATGGAAGAGCCTGTGCCAGCCAGTGGGCTCCAGCAGGGCCCCAAGTCAGCCAGGAAGGGCAGAAAGAGCATTCTGGGAAACCCAGGGAGGACGGTGAGCAGAGAGCCGGGAGACACAGGGAGAACGGTGAGCGGAGAGGAGAGCCCGGGAGACGCAGGGAGGACGGTGAGCGGAGAGGAGAGCCGGGAGACGCAGGGAGGACGGTGAGCGGAGAGGAGAGCCGGGAGACGCAGGGAGGACGGTGAGCGGAGAGGAGAGCCGGGAGACGCAGGGAGGACGGTGAGCGGAGAGGAGAGCCGGGAGATGAAGACCGAGGGGCAGGAGAGGACCAGGTTGCAGACAGCCCATCAGTACCCCCTGCAGAGTTCTGGTCCTAATGTGGGCCTGAAAAGACGGGATGAGGACTGCTCCTGGGCCAGCGTGGCTGACGGTGGTTGGGGACAGAGTAGTTAAAAAGGCTGAAGACAGGGTGGGCGCTGTGGCATAGCAGGCTAGGCCTCCATCTGCAGTGCAGGCATCCCATAGGGGGGCTCATTCAATTCCCTGCTGCTCTACTTCTGATCCAGCTCCCTGCTAATGTGCCTGGGAAACCAGCAGAACATGGCCCAAGGGCTGTGTCCCTGCACCCACACGGGAGGACCTAGGAGAGGCTCCTGGCTCCTGGCTCCGGTCTGGCCCAGCTCTGGCCTTTGTAGCCACTGGGGGAATGAACCCGCAGATGGAGGATCTCCCTCTCCCTTTTCCTCTGTAATTCTGCCTTTCAAATAAAATAAATAAATTAAAAAAAAAAGGGTTGGTGACATTGTTAGTAAAATGGCGCAGTCTTATCTATGGCATGACCTACACCCCGACACCATCCTAGGTTCTAGGCCCCGCTGCCAATGCTGGAAGCCAGGTGGCCACATGGCCCAACTGCTGGTGTCAAGCTCCACCCCCATCCTAATGGGATTCACTACTCCTACTTCCCTGCCAGCCCCCCGCAAAGTTTTAAAAAGGACCTGTTCCTGAACACGAGGCTCTTTTTCTCTCCATCTCCTGACACCTCTCTCTTTCTCTCTCTCTGTCCCTGGATCTTGCTCTTACGCTCTCCTTCTCTCTCTTTTCCTTCTCTGCCCCCTCCCTCCAGCCTGTTGGGTTTCTTCCCTTACTCTGGTGTTTGGTGTGTTTTGTAGCGGCCTTACAGACACAGCCCAGCGTTGAGAAGAGAACAAACTACAGGCACAGACAACCTCAGTCCTCTGGGCCCCGATGCTGCAGCTGTTTGTTCCGTTTTTCTTTAAAAGATGTATTTATTTACTTGAAAGGCATAGTATGAAAGAGAGAGAAACCTTTGATCCACTGGTTCCCTCCCCAAAAGGCTGCAACAGCCAGCCAGGTCTTACCCAGGCCAAAGCCAGGAGCCAGGAACTCCATCCTGGTCTCCCACAGGGGCGCAGGGGCCCAGGTACATGGGCCGTCTTCTGCTGCCTTCCCAGGTGCAATAGCAGGGAGCTGGGTCAGAAGAAGCAGAACAGCTGGGACTGAAACTGGCACTCAGATCTGGGATGCCTGAATTGCAAGCGGCAGCTTAGTCTGCTGCACCACACCACCAGCCCCTGGACTCCCTGCTTCTTAATCCATTCTTCAAGTATTTACTACGCACATGGCACTGAGATTTTAAAACATAATCAAGGTAGCAGTGGCCCTTTCCTAAACTGTGGGGTGAAGCCATTAGAGTATTCTGGAACATTATCCAGCCAAGCCCAAAGCATGATGGCAGCTCATCAGAGTAGTGAAAGGATGGACTATGGTGGCCCACGGCTGTCCAGATGCCTTCATCAAGACAAGGACACGGGCCAGATCACGAAAGACGGACAACATGGAGGGGGAGGGGACTGGGCCCTCTGTGAAGGACAGAGTGGACAGTGGAAGAAAGGTCACGCACAGCGTCGGTATGGCGTGAGGTGGACATGTGGCCAGATTCCAGATGGTGGAGTGCCAGGACCACGCAGTGGAATGTGGGCCTGAGGCCAGGCACACACAGCAGGTCAGCAGAGGAGGCCAGCAGGATGGGACAGCTCGTGAGGAAGGCTCTGTGGTGGAGCTCGCAGGCTTGAGTTCAGATCCTGCTTCTCCATTTACTGATCACAATGTAAGAATCCTCTGAGCAGCACCCCAATCAGCTAACAGTTACTAAGTACCTCCCACCCACCAGCAGCCTTACAGACACAAATCCAAAATCCTCACAACCTAAGAAGGAATTACTGTCATTCTCCCCATTTTGCAGACAAGGAAGCTGAAGTACAGACAGTTAAGTACCAGATCAAAGTCACCCTATTCCTCAGAGGCAAACCCATACTTCAAACCCAGCCTCAAAAACCTGTCCAACTCACTGTCACGCGCCGGCCACGGCTCTGCAATCCCCATTCTGTCAGGGCACCACTGTGCCTCCGCACGCGCCTGCTGGACCTGAGAGAGCCGCCGACTCTCAGGATTCTGCCCAAGAAAGGCTCCATGGCTCCCTGACCCTCATCGTCTGCCCATCCCAGTGGCGGTCCAGGCCAGCCTGTATCCTCCTTTCCTAATAATGACCCCATTGTTCCTGTGCAGGCCTTTATAGGTCACTGCTAAGGAATCTGTCGGAACTGCAGATTTCATCATGAGTCCACACTGCTGTACCTGTAGCCCCTACCTACGAACAGCACTCGGACCTCTGCAGGATGGTGCTTCTATCCCTCGGCCCTGAACCCAAGGACGTCCAGGATCCAGGCTGTCCCAGTCGACCTTTCCAGCCAGATGTCTAGTAGGTGTGCCAACTGTACCACACGCAGACCTCCATCTGAACTCCAGAGCCTGCGTAGGATACCTTCAAGGCTGACCTCAAACCCAAGGTCAAATTCCTCCTGCTACATGATAAAATCTTCCCGACCATTTCCTCCCAATTCATTTTTTTAAACTTGTGTAAGGCCTCATTTGTCCAAGAGTATATAAACTGAATTATATCTCACACTGCTTTGCCTCCCCGGAGCACTGGGCAGTTGGTGCTCACCAAGATTTTGGTATATAAGTGGAACAAATTTTTGAGATGAAGAGGGCCTGGGATAGGGCAGTCACAGCAGAAAAGGATAAGTTATCAGTCCAGGGGCCAGCACTGTGGCGTAGCAGGTGAAGCCGCCACCTGCAGTGCTGGCATCCCATGTGGGCGATGGTTTGAGATCTGGCTGCTCCACTTCTGATCCAGCTCTCTGTTACGGCCTGGGAAAGCAGAAGATGGCCCAACTGCCTGGGTCTCTGTACTCACAAGGGAGACTCAGAAGAAGCTCCTGGCTCTTGGCTTCGGATCCACCCAGCTCCAGGCCATTGCGGCCATCTGGGGAGTGAGCCAGCAGATGGACGACCTCTCTCTCGTTCGCTCTCTCTCTCTGCCTCTCTGTAACTATGCCTTTCAAATAAATAAATAAATCTTTTTTTAAAAAGTTATTAGAGTCCGAAATGGTTCATTTAAAATATGCTTATTTATTTGAAAGGCAGAGTGGCACAGAGAGAGATCTTCCATCCACTGGTTTATTCCCCCAAATGGCTGCAATGCCCAATGCTGGGCCAGGCTGAAGCCAGGAGCCAGGAACCCCATCCCAGACTCCCGTGTGAGTAGCAGGGGCCCAAGCCCTTGAGCCATCTTCCACTGCCTTCCCAGGTGCATTAGAAGAGTGGCAATCAGAACTCGAACCAGAGCTCTACACGGGACACTGTCATCAGGCAGCAGCACCTGCTACACCACAATGCCAGCTCCAAAGGGTCCATTTTTAATGGTAAAAACACAGTCAGGCCAGCGCCGTGGCTCAATAGGCTAATCCTCTGCCTTGCGGCGCCGGCACACCGGATTCTAGTCCTGGTTGGGGCACCGGATTCTGTCCCGGTTGCTCCTCTTCCAGGCCAGCTCTCTGCTATGGCCTAGGAGTGCAGTGGAGGATGGCCCAAGTGCTTGGGCCCTGCACCCGCATGGGAGACCAGGAGAAGCACCTGGCTCCTGCCTTCGGATCAGCGTGGTGCGCCAGCCGCAGCGGCCATTGGGGGGTGAACCAACGGCAAAGGAAGACCTTTCTCTCTGTCTCTCTCTCACTGTCCACTCTGCCTGTCAAAAATTTAAAAAATTTAAAAAAAAATTAAAAAAGAAAAAGAAAAAAACCACAGTCAGCCTCTTGGCTCCACGACACCAAACTCCTGTTTTGCCTCATGCCACGTGGCCTAATTCTTTACCAACCCCTAAATGTTGGAGTCTCCCCAAAGTTTTGTACTAAGCTTTCTGCTCTCCAAACTCCCTCCCAACAGACCTCCACTGTTCCTTTGCCTCTAAATATCATCCAATATTCTCACTGATGTTTGTCTCTAAAGGGGAATCTGTGGTCTAGTTTTACCAGGATTACTTGCATGACATCTGGGGAACACGGCCCTACCACTGCTGTAGTGCGTACCAATGGCCGTGCTATCAAGCGCTAAAGGGAGGGACAGGAAAGCTTCAGACAGGGAGGCTGGTACTTCTCTATGGGAACTCATCAGGCCTCAAGACTGGCAAAACCGCTGCTTCTCAGAGACCAGCCTTTATCTGTGGTTACCAGAAATCCAGAGTAGCCTTTAACATGGAGTTGCACAAGCCCTTCAGCAGTCAGTGACTGGAATCAGTCAGTGTGGGAAGCAGGCTCTGGGGCAGCAGCCTCCTTTCCCTCGATGAATTCACCTCGCTCAAATCATGACCTTGATGCTTTCAAGACTTGAATGACTAACACTATCGACTTATAAATAGACAGGCACCGTAAACTCTAAATGGAAATCCATGGGCAAGGTCTGTTTCTCAACAGCCTTCAGTCATTAAGCTGAGATCCAGCATCAGCAATGCTAAAATGCAAGGCCTCATGAATTATTTCTATGCCTGTTAGTTTTTCTGTCCCTGACAGCTAAGAGACATTAGACTACCAGGATGCCAAGGGTGACGCAGAAAACAGGCAAGTGTGCACCTAAAAGGTGGTAAAGAGCTGGCTCAGACCCCTCCCAGCGCCAACACGCCTGCTTCATGCTCACGAGGTGTGCAGCCGCCGTGCTCAGCTGCTCAGGCCGAGCACTGCATCGCCAGCACTTGTCTCTCTGGTGTTTTCATGTCCTACCAACCCAGCTGTGTGTTCCCTGGGAACTCAATACAAGTCCTGTCCTATTCCTGTGTCCTCGTGACCAGGTGAGATCCAAATATAAATACATAGTTATTTATGGCAAGGAGACTGTCCTTTGCTTTGTGTTCCAACTTAGTTGATGACTATGATTCAGTTTTTAGACAAATTGCTATAATTTTGCGTTGTTGAGCTGAAACTTCTTATCACCATCAGAAGTCACCTGCCTGTATGTTCCTAGGAAAGAAAAATTAACTTCTGGTTTTAAAAAAGTAAGTGTCTGAGGGCCAGCATTGTGGCACAGCTGGCAAAGTTTCTGTATGCTTTGCTGGCATCCTATAATGGATACTGGTTGTGTCTTGGCTGCTCCACTTCTGACCCAGCTCTCTCCTAATGGCCTAGGAAAAAGCAGCAGAAGATGGCCCAAGTCCTTGGGCACCTGCCACCCATGTGAGTGACTCAGAAGAAGTTTCTGACTCCTGGCGTCAGCCTGGCCCAGTCCCAGTCTTGCGGCCATCTGAGTAGTGAACCAGTGGGTGGAAGATCTTGCTCTCTATCTCTCCCTCTCTCTCTGTAACTCTGACTTTCAAATAAATTAATAAACCTTTAAAACAAAACAAAACAAAGTGAAAATGAGTATCTGAACCCAGTATCATTAAACTTGGTTTTAACAGAATCTAGAAAGCATCTCATTTTTGGTAGTGTGGGAAGAAAATGAGGTTCAAACTCCAGGGATGTAGTGTGTTGTTGTTCCATAAGGGACACTCTGACAGGGCTGTTCCCACACAGCCACTTTTCAAATGGGAGACACTTAACAGGAACAAAAAAGTGTACTTGGGGTAATGTCTGGCCCAGCAGTGAAGACGCTGCCAGGACACCTGCATCTCTCATCAAGGCCCGCGTTCTAATCCCAGCTTAGCGCCTAATTCAGCTTCCTGCTGATGTGCAACCTGAGAGGGGTAACTCAAGTGGTGGGGTCCCTGTCATCCACGTGGGAGACCTGGACTGAATTCTCAGCTCCCAACTCTTCCCAAGTCTGGGGCCACTGAAGGCATTTGCGGAATGAGCCTGCAGATGGGAGCGCACTCACTCTACCTGTCTCTCTGCCTCTCAACTATGTAT
Source organism: Lepus europaeus (assembly GCF_033115175.1). Taxonomy (NCBI): domain Eukaryota; kingdom Metazoa; phylum Chordata; class Mammalia; order Lagomorpha; family Leporidae; genus Lepus; species Lepus europaeus. The sequence goes on from NC_084831.1 coordinate 5,210,166, forward strand.
ATATCTAAGTATGTGTGTGTATATATAAAAACATTGAGGTCAGGACCAGCATGGAGGCACTGGCACTGGCACTGGCACTGGCGTCCCATTTGGCGTCCCAGTTCAAGTGTTGGTTGTTCTGCTTCCAGTCCAGCTTTCTGCGGCAGATGATGGCCCATGTGGTCGGGATCCTGCCACCACTGGAGGAGACCCAGCGAGAACTCCGGCTCCTGGCTTCAGCCTGGCCTAGCCCTGCTGGGGAGTAAATCCGTGAATGGAAGATCCCCCCCCCGCTGCCTTTCAAGTAAATAAATCTTTAAAAATAAGGCCAAAATGCAGTAACACGTCTCTTATTTTCTAAAACTTAAATGTGTTTAGAGAAGTTCCTCAAGCTATTGCTGAGCCCACCCCTCACCCAATCAGAGCACCCCAAGCCCCATCACTGACCTACCAGATGCTGATCCTGTCCTCTCCACTCTTAGGAGGGTGGGTAGGGAGGGTGGCAGGGGAGGCAGCAGCTAGGCCTGGGGCAGGAAGCTTCTCAGTTACCACTAGTGGTCAGTACAAATACTGTAAAATATTACATGCATCAGAATACAAAACAGATAGGAAGGCACCACTGGATACAGCAACAGGAACAGCCGATGGGAAGTCCCAGTGTGCCAGGCACTGTGTGGAGGGCTCCAGAGGCACTAGACCTGTCTAATCACATCGACTACCCACTATTTCCTTTTCACAAAAAGGAAAATGCACCACGCGCCACCAAGCCCTTGAGCCAGGATTGGGAGTCAAAGCGACAGGTGTGAACAGGCAGGGCACCTCAGGACGGGGTGGGGCGTTGCACTGGCTGCAGGTGTCATGAGGTGGCTGTTGACTGTGGTTTCCTCCAAAAATCAACCAACTGACAAGTAAGGTCACAGTCTCATGGCACAATTTATTCTTGTCTCAATCTGTTTATCATTTTAAGTTGTCCATAAAATGTCTGCCCCATCCAATTAAAAAGAGGTATTTGAGTATCAGTTTGGACAGCAGACAGGGGCATTTGGCCCTTCAGAGGGTCAGGTTGCCAGTGCCCTTGTCCACAGCTCAATCTCCCAATGTGGCTCATGCTTACTCTGCTCGGGTGCTGGATCTGACCCCTGTCTAGAGCAGAAGAGGGGGGATAAGTACCCATATGGCTAAGATACCTCTGCATTAACCCCTGGCTGAGAGCTTTCAAAATTAACACCCTCTGGTGAATTTTAACTCGCACATCACAGTCAGGAACTCACCATGACTTCTGAAAAGCAACTTCTCCTCGGTCCTCTTGCATAACTATTTGGAAAACACTGTGGGTATTAAAATGATCCCCACTGTGAAAATGGCTGCTTCTGCTCTACCCTGTTTTCTGAACAAAATTTTATGTTAATAACTTATTGGATCTCAGGGGACTGAAGAGCAGACAGATCTGCAAGTAAGCAATCTACAGTTCCCTCCGAGAGAGAGAGAAGAAAAAAGTCAAAAAGGACCATGTCCTAAATGTGGGCCCGTGTTAATGATGGAGCAGGATGAAAACAAAAGTCCCCTTGGTGCTGGGCTGCAGCAGTAAAAGCCTTTCTCAACACTGACTCCGCGCGGTCACGCGCAGCTGACTGGCTCTGGGGACGGCCCTGCTTGTTCCAGATGCCTATCACTGCGCACCTGAACATGTTTCCTTCTGCAGGTTTACTGTTGCTATGGCTTTGAGAGACATCATTTGGTTATGGTTTAAAGTATTTACATATTAATGCAAGGGAGACCTGCGTGAGGCACTGCTTTTTCAATAAACAGGACAAGAACCGTTCACCTGAGGAGACCTGCCAGCGAGCCAAGATTCCCAGTGTGCTGCTCTGGACTCCTGACCTCACTTTAAATGTGCTTCACACTTACTAGTGTATTTCCAGGACAGCGAGTTGATAGTTTAAAGCCAGCAATCAAGATAATTCAAAATACTCATCACATTTTTATCGAAGGACCTTAACTCTCTCTCTAGGATCTGCTACTTTCTCCTTGCTGAGACTTGATCCTTCATGGTTTATCCAGATGGCATCCCCCCAGCCTCAGGACATCACCATCTCAGTATCGACGCCAACAGGACGCAACCCACACCCTCCTCCAAGCAGCCGGGACTGAGCCCCAAGAGCTGACTAAAGGGCTTCCACTTCCAAGAGCCCCCAGGCTCCCTGAGGCCTCTGGGGAGGGTAGTGGCATAAATGTGCTAAGTGTCACATGTACTCCCTCAGACAGACACTGTCACAGGGCCACTCCATAGATGAAAAAACAGGTATATTACGCATCCCGCCCCAAACCTACAGCTAGTCATCATTAAGGCCAAGATTCAAGCCCAGGTCTAACATCCAAACTCATGTCAAAGCCAACAGCTGTGCCTAGCACGGCGCATGCAGCTGCAAGTGCTTTTGTGTGTGCACTCACTCCACGTGTCCTGCGACTGACCCAGGCCTACACCGGGCACAGCCCTCCAGGCATCACTGTCTTCCTGCTGGGCTGCAGCCCACTGCCCCCACCTTAGTACTGGCACAAATAAAACTTCTTCCTATGCTCACTTCCTGCCTGTGTCTTAAATCCACCCCCTATTTGCACTCCCCAGTCAATCCCCTGATCTACAAAGCTTTGCCTCAACTGCAGAATTCTTACAAAGCACATTCTCCTGGACTCTCCATTAGACACTGAATCCTCGCAGAAATGTGCTGTCCACCTCACAGCCCGAGGGTCTTCCAGGACTGCAAGCTCATCCCAAGGACACCCCAAGGGTCCCATCCTCAGCCTTCCCCATCAGAGTCTAACGGAGGACTCAGCCCACATGCGCTGCAATTTCTCCACTAGCTCCACGGCCCTAACATCTCAAACATCCTCAGCTTCTCTCTCACTCCCAGTATCCCTAAGCTGTCAGCTAGAGCAGAGTCTGTCCCTGTCCTCACTGCTTCCATCAGCCACCACCTTCTGGATTCATTCCTCATGTGTTTTTTGTTCGACATGTTCCTGTTTTGGGGGGATTCTATGTGGTAGGGCTACACCATCAAGGACTGCTCTGATTTCTAGAAAACACATCATGTTTAGAGCATTGAGAAAGGCATCTTGCAGGGGAGGACACTGTTTAAATTCCAACACTACCATGGAGTCCACTTTGCTCTCCTTCCCTTCTCTGGACCACAACCCACGCTGTCAGAATTAATGAGCAATCTTGCCATTAACATGGCTACAAATTTCCCACCAAACTGTGGATACTTTCCACCAAGAGCTGGGTGTTCTGTCTTTTGTACTCCAAGTGCTTAGCAAATAGTAACCAAGCAATGTACCTGTAGGAAAGTTAAATGGATGTGGTTTTTGGCTTTAGAGTTTTCTCCAAAACATGAACACACATTTTTCTGATGGGATGGAAACAAAAACTTAAATCAATACTATTTTTTTTTGACAGGCAGAGTGGATAGTGAGAGAGAGACACAGAGAGAAAGGTCTTCCTTTTTGCCGTTGGTTCACCCTCCAATGGCCGCTGCAGCCGGCGCATCTTGCTGATCCGAAGCCAGGAGCCAGGTGCTTCTCCTGGTCTCCCATGCGGGTGCAGGGCCCAAGGACTTGGGCCATCCTCCACTGCCTTCCCAGGCCATAGCAGAGAGCTGGCCTGGAAGAGGGGCAACCGGGATAGAATCCGGCGCCCAAACGGGACTAGAACCCGGTGTGCCGGTGCCGCAAGGCGGAGGATTAGCCTGTTAAGCCACGGCGCCGGCCATAAATCAATACTATATTTATGTTACTGTTTTCAAGGGGAAGAAGAAAGGTAATGAGATCTCAAAATAGGATTATTGCTTGGAATCTAGGTATAGAAAACATTGTTTTCTATGTTCTCATCAGAGAAATTAAAGACTGCTTATTGAAAAGTTTACGGGAAATTATATATACACTGCAACTCTTGAAACACAAGCATGTGTCAGAGTCCTGCTGTATTAAAAAGCCCCCACAAACTCCTCAGCTCGGAGTGCACGGCTCTGTCACTGGTGCTCCCTAGCAGCATTCACAAGGGTAAGATGGGCACTGGGCTCTGTGCCTCTGCTCCCCAGCATGGAGAACCGCAGTGAGGAAGGGGAGCCTCGCTCTTCCTCTTCCCCCAAAGGGCTCCCATTGCACACCTGTGTGGTCAACCATCGTAAACACCTTTAATAGCAAATCAATCCTAGTTTAAGCAAAAAAGACCTCTTTCCCAGCCTAGTTCCCCAAAGATGATACGGTATTCAACAACGGCAGTTCAAACCCAAGCCCCTGGCTAACAGCCCGTTCATTCCTACAGGCAGGTCTTCTCTCAGGTCAATGCGGCAGCTGTCGAGCTGTCACGGAGGAACAATACAACGGAGTTCCCTTTGCTGTGTCCTCTCTTTCCTCCTGTCCCTTCTTACATCCCACATACCAAAGAGCAGGATAATAACCATGGGGCAGGTCTGAGGCGACCCTGCCTGATGCTTTTACCCAGCTGCATGTTACAAGCACTGTAAGGGACAGCTCCTGGTTTGAGTCACTGTATTCCCCGCCTCCACTCCAGTTAAGACCGGCTGTAGACATGTAACCCAGCAAGTGACGCAAGGTCCTTGGGAGTCTGAGGCCAGCGAAAGTCTAGCAGTTGCTTCCTACTTCCCAAACTGACACCTGTGAAAATGTATCCAGAAATGTCTACAGCAGCTGGGCTGCTGTACCTGTGCCCTGGGTGGAGTCAGATGATGTGAAAGTGGGAAGGAGGATTTGAGTATGTAAGGGGGTCAAAACTCTCATTTTTACAGATAACTACACATTATTTAAAACTAAGCAAATCAACACGTTGGAACACATGTACCCTCAAACTCTACTTGTGAACAAACGACATTTTCCAGAGATGGTCACTCAATCACACACACCATGGCCACACTCCTCCACTGAAGTGAGGAGGACTTCTGTCCCTTCCTCCTGGGCCATTTAGACCTTGGTGACTGCTCCAATGAACAGAATGTGACCCAAGTGACACCAGGTGACTGGTAGACTACGTCACACGAGGCAGCACAGTGTCTGCTTGGCTCTCCCTTGATGAACACGGGTCCTTGCAACTCTGAGCCTCCAAACGGAAAAGCTCGGCTATCCTGCTGCTGCCGCGCTGGCCAGAGCCCAGGGAGACCGCTGTCCGGGAGGCCCCGATCTTGCAGCCCCCGACCCTGCAGACTCCCTGGAGCGCAGACGCCTGCAACAGTGCTTCAACCCCACAGGCTGTCAGACTGCAACTTCGTGACAGTGCCCACAGAACCACACACTAAGCTACATCAAAACTCCTTTTTTAAAAATTTTATTTTTTATTTATTTGAAAGGCAGAGTAACAGAGAAACTGAGAGAGACGGAGCGGGAGGGAGAGGGGGGGAGGGAGAGAGAGAGAGAGAGAGAGAGAGAGAGAGAATGAATCTTCCATCTAGTGCTTTACTCCCTAATTATCTGCAACAGTGAGGGCTGTGCCAGGCCAAAAGCAGGAACCTGGCATTCCATCCAGGTCTCCCACATGGGTGGCATGTCCCAAATAGTAAGGACCTCATCTGCTGGCTCCCAGGATGCATCAGCAGGAAGTTGGGTCACAAATAGAAGCAGGACTCAATCCCAGATACTCCATACTCCAGTGTGGGATGTATGTGCCCCAAACAGTGGCTTAACCTACTACATCACAACTCCTGGCCCTGTGCCTAAATTTTTGTCCCACAAAAACTATGAGACAATAAATGATAATTGTTTATTTTAAATTGAAGTAATTTTTATTGTTAGGGGAATTTGTTATGTAGAAGTGGGAAACCAGCACAAGACGCAAGAGTAACTCATTCAGACGAGGAAGTGCTGCACAAGCTGCATGTCCTGTCCCTCCCTACAGTCTCACTCTGCTCTGCTTCCACACCTGCCTCGTCCACACGTGCGAGCGCTAAGACCTGATGTGACACAGGATGCTGCTGAGGGGGTGGGGCCTGCATCGTTCACTACATATCCCCAGCACCTGCAACAGCACTACAGCAGCCGTGGTTCAATGAATACATCAGTGTACCTGAAGGTGATCTGGCTCTGAGCTCCAACTTGACTCAGGGCCTCCTGATGTGTATCCACCACCAAGCTTCTAAATCTCTAAGTACTTAAGACCAAACCAACAGATACCCAGTTTTCTTCTCCTTCAAATCTACGCAGCCAAGGCTTCCCTTCTATGATGCCAGCTCAGCACCCAGAGTGCAGCTAGTTCTCCTCTTGCATCACCCCTGGGAGTTGGCCCTTCCCAGGCTGTCTCAAATATCCAATAAAAGTCATTCCATTTTTATTCAAAGACCACCCATTGGGGCAGACGTTTAGCCCCTGCCTGGACCTCTGCATCCCACATCAGAGTGCCCAAGTTTCAATCCAGCCCCACTCCTGACTCCAGCTTCCTGCTCAGGTGCACTCCGCGATTCAGGCTGTGTTCCAGACACAAACACGGGAAACCTGGAGGGAGTTCTTGGCTCCTGGCTGTTTCCAGTTTTGGTCCCAACTCAGGGGCTGTTGCAGCTATTTGGAGAATGTGGATGAGAGGACCCTTTCTCTCTGTATTTCCCAAGTAAATAAATAACTCTAGGAGGACCACATGCCCAATGGGGAAATGATCTCATGTTGAACGGTTAGAACTGCAGCTGAGTCCACGGGCACAGGCCGCTGGGCCATGCTATGTACCTCTGCCGATGCCCCTCTGAGCCTAGACAATTATGTTGAGGACACTGAAGTCCTTTCATTACTGCAGGCCTAACAAAAAGTACTGCCACCAGGTGAGTATCAGAAACTTTCCATGTGCTTCAAATCAAGTAAGAACCAGTTATACAGCAGTTGTAACAGACACAGAAATTCTGTACACTAAATACCCTTTGCAGTTACAGCCACAGAGTTGCACTGAGATTAAAAGTACCCCAGGAAGGGGAAAACAAAACAAAACAAAAAAAACAGGTTAACAACAGAACCCAAATGGGCACTGGAGGCTTAAAATGCTCACCCACCCTTGGTAAAGCAGATCTCAGCACAAGGAAGAATAATAAACAATTAAAGAAATGTGGCTTGTCTGGAAGTTACAAGAGAACAAAAAAGCAGGAATCTTCAGGGAGCAACCCTTGTGCAAAAATTAAACAATCTGTATCAGTGACTGCTCAGTAGAAAAAGAATGTGAGCCAAAAATGCAAGCCACATATGTACATGCTAATTTTCTAGTAATTATAGTTTATTCTTTTTTTTTTTAAAGATTTACTTATTTATTTGAAAGTCAGAGTTACACAGAGAGAGAAGGAGAAGCAGAGAGAGAGAAAGAGGTCCTCCATCCACTGGTTCACCCTCCAACTGGCCGCAATGGCTGGAGCTGCACCAATCCAGAGCCAGGAGCCAGGAGCTTCTTCCAGGTCTTCCATGTGGATGCAGTGGCCCAGTGGATTGGGCCATCTTCTGCTGCTATCCCAGGCCATAGCAGAGAGCTGGATCGGAAGTGGAGCAGCCAGGTCTCGAACCAGCGCCCATATGGGATGCCGGCACTTCAGGCCAGGGCTTTAACCCACTGCACCACAGTGCCATAGTTTATTCTTTTAAAGATTTATTTATTCAAAAGGCAGATAACAGAGAGAGGGAGGGATGGAGAGGGGGAGAGGGTGGGGGGGAGAGGGAGAGAGAGGGAAAGAGAGGGAGAGAGAGGGAGAGAAGGGGAGAGAGAAGGGGAGAGAGAGAGAGGGAGGGAGGGAGGGAGGGAGGGAGGGAGGAAGGGAGGGAGGGAAGTTGGTTCCATCTGCTAGTTCACTAGCTGGGGCTATGCCAGGCTGAAGCCAGGAGCCAGGCATTCCATCCAGGTCTCTTCTGTGGGTGGCAGGAACCCAAGCACTTGGGTCATCATCCACAGCCTTGCCAAGCGTATCAGTAGGAAGCTGGATTGGAAGTAGGGCAGCTGAGCCTTGAGCTAGCACTCCAATATGGGATGTCAGCATCACATGTGTCAGTTTAATCCACTGTGCCACAACACCAAGCCCCCAGTAGCCGTATTTTAAAAAGAAACAGGTAGGGGTCAGCACTGTGATATAGCAGGCTAAGCTTCCACCTGCAGCACCAACATCCCACGTGGGCGCTGGTTTGAGTCACAGCTGCTCCTGTTCTGATCCAGCTCTCTGCTATGGCCTTGGTAAGCAGCAGCAGATGGCCAAGTGCTTGGGCCTCTGCCCCCGTGTGGGAGACCTGGAAGAAGCTCTCAGCTTCTGGCTTCTGACTGGCCCAGCTCCGGTCGTTGTGGCTATCTGGGGAGTGAACCAGTGGATGGAAGACCTCTCTCTCTCTGCCTCTCTCTGTCTGTAATTCTACCCCTCAAATAAATTATTTTTTAAAGTAAAATTAAGAATTTTACTTAATCAATCCAAAACATTCCCTTTTCAGTATGTACTCCATAAACAAAATTAGCTTATTTTTATTTTTGTACTTTTTAAAGATTTTTATTTATTTATTTGAAAGGTAGAGTTAGAGAGAGAGAGAGACAGACAGACAGACAGACAGATCTTCCATCTGCTGGTTTACCCCCAAAATGGTCCCAATGGCCAGAGCTTGTCTGGTCCAAAGCCAGGAACAGGAACTTCTTCCAGGTCTTCCTCGTGGGTGCACTAAACCCAAGCATTTGGACCATCTTTTGCTGCTTTTCCAGGAACATTAGTAGAGAGCTGGATTGGAAGTGGAACAGCTGGGACTCGAACTGGCACCCATAAGGGATGCTGGCATCCCAGGCTATGGCTTAACCTGCTTTGCCATAGTGCCAGCCTCCAAAGTTAATTTCTTTAAAAATTTTTATGCTCATTTATGTTCATCTACTTGAAAGGCAGAGCAACATAGAGTAAGAGCAAGAAAAGACAGAGAGAGACTCTTCCATTAAGAGGTTAACTCTGGGCCAGGGCTGGGCCAGGCTGAAGCCAGGAGCTCAAAACTCTATCTGAGTCTCCCACGTGGATGGCACCAGCCCAAGCCCTTGAGCCATCACCTGCTGCCTCCCAGGATGCACTAGCAGGAAGCTGGACTTGAGGCAGAGCAACTGGGACATAAACCAGTACTCTTGATAGGGGACTGTGGGTGTCCCAAGCAGCAGTCTAAAATGCTGTGCCACTTATTAATGAAATATTTTACATGTTTTATTCTTTCTCAGTTTGCAACCCCCAGGATGTATTTTATACTGACAGCACAATTCTACCTGGACTAGTGCATTTCAGGTACTCACTAACCATACGTGGTTAGTGACTATCACACCGGAAAGCTCAGGTCTAGAACAAACCTCACGTCTTCATAAAATAAAACACACCCAAAGCACTGAATGTTTTCTATTAGGGCAATAAAATAACTATATGATTGGAACTATCAATAATGATAACATATTTCCCCAACATAAAATTACACGGGCTGTTATTTCAAATCAAGTCAAACATGTCTTCCATGAGCACTCGACTCAAGTTGTTATGCTCTGCTTCCCAAGCAGGGGAACCCGAAGCCCTAACACGTGCCAGTGGCCGCTTCAGCTCCTGCTACAGAACGGGCTCCTGGCCTGTGTTTCCCCTTCAACACAGTATGACACGGGCTTGTGCTGCCCATTTAACCTTGTTTACTTTTTATGAATGCTCCCCAAAAAGGGAGGAAAACCAATGACCCCTAGAGGAAATTTAGTACAGGGCAGGAGTGGCGGGGAGAGGGGCTACCTCAATTACAAAGGCCACACCTCAGTCATGAGACTGCTTCATCTTAGCAGTGGCCAGGATCTTCTTTCCATGATGGACACCCTGTCTGGGCTCAGCCAGCACCACGAAGGATGACTACCACGGTCAAGGGAGTCTCGGGGCCGGTGCTGTAGTGTAGTGGGTAAACCTGCCACCTGCAGTGCCAGCATACATGGGCGCTGGTTCAAGTCCCAGCTGCTCCACTTCTGATCCAGTTCTCTGCTATGGCCTGGGAAATCAGTAGAAGATGGCCGAAGTGCTTGGGTTCCTGCACCCAAGTGGGAGACCTGGAGGAAGCTTCTGGCTTCTGGCTTCAGATGGGCACAGCTCTGGTTGTTTCGGTCATGTGGGGAGTGAACCGGTGGATGGAAGACCCCCTCCCTCTTCCTCTCTGCCACTCCTTCTCTCTCTGTGTAACTCTGACTTTCAAATCAATTAATAAATCTTTAAATAAAAAATAGAGAGAGAGAGAGAGAGAGAGAGTCTCAGAGGGACAGTCCTCAGACAGGGTGCAGGTAATGGGCCCCACCGCGAGGCTGCTCTTCTGGCTTCTGTCTGCAACAACAGTGTGCCTGTGGTACTTCTCTTTTCTTGAAAATACAAGCACTAAGAGAGCACAAATGCAGCTGTGTGTAAATTGCACACACAGAGATTAGCTCTGCATATTTATAAGAAACGCAAACACACCACTAGCACATTTATATACACAATCGTATGCGAATGTGAGGTTTGAGGTAAGGTATTTCCTTAACATTGGACAAAAAGATAAGCTTAAGCTGCTGCTGAGTCAGGCTGAGGGCCCTCTCCCCCCGCCCACGCAGAATGCCCCAAATCCTTCATGGCAATACGAAAGAACTGATCTGAGATGCCAATGAAGGAAGTGCCTCAAAAAAAGCTGCTAGCTATCATCCTAATAGAAAAATAAATCAATGTAACTTTTACAGATAAACATTACAATTATAAAATTTGGAGAGAATAGCAAGAGAAGGCAGTACAGGAAGAAGCACAAGCAGGGAGGTGAAAGTTCAGAATTAATAAGCAACAGCTCTCTCTTCTCCCATACAGATGTTCAGAAGTCCTCCTAAAACTACCTGTCAAAACAGCATATAAGAAGCCAGAGTCTTTGTTTTTGTTTTTTTTTTCTTTCAATGCTTTGGCAGACTATTTTTTAGAGTAGTTTTAGGTTCCCAGCTAAAGTAAGCATAAGTATAGTGATTTTCCACACTTGGATTTCTGGATGTTTTAGCTAATTTTTCAAAAATACAAAGAAAAGCAACTAGCCTCTCAGGCTCGCAGCATCGAATCAAAAGCACAGACAGGAAAGCCAAGTGCCAGGTCCACACCCAATTTCTCCAGGAGTCACGGCTGACCTCGGGCAAGCCACGAGCATTCCCTGGGCCTGAATTTCCCAAGGAAAGATGGCATCCAAGCACCCAATTTACAACAAGAAGCATGTGCTTTTAAAAAACTGAGGTAGCCAGTGAAACAAAGAAAAACTGTAATAATACAGCAAAGCCACCACATTAACCTGCAGCGTTGTAGGGAGACTCACGAAGACAAGTGCACTAGGACCCAATTTTATTCTTTAAAAGTTTTTGGAAAAAATCCGCCAACTGATATTCCTCTTAATTTGTTATGTGTTTTATATAAATTCCCCGTTTAAGAAAGAGAAAAGGTCTATTTCTGAGGCTTGGTTTACCGTGCTTACAGTTCCAACAATAAATCAGCTCCCAATCTGGGCTTGGAAAAGCACTGGCCACGGTTTGATTGCTCCAGCCCCAGGTTGCCAAGCAACCAACATAAGGGGGTCTGAGCAGCGCTGACAGATAGCCAAGTGGCCGAAACGGCAGAGTTCCCTCTGTCAAAAATGTGTTTCAGAGAGCCCCTTGTCCACCTCTGCTCTCTGAAACACTACATGATTGTAAAATCAAAATCAAAAGGCCACAGTAATCAAAACACACTTCCTGCTCAATTGCTAATTGCTAAAGAGCTGCGGGGAGGCCCGGATCGCACACTGTATGGCACAGAAATGTGACACTGTACATGAGATGAGGTCGGCAGCAGGAGACCTGATCTAAATGCAGCTTTGCAGCTGCAAGTCAGGGGACCTGGTGCGTGCAGGAAATCAACTGCCTCAGAGAACACCAAGGAGAAAATAACGAATGTTAAGATGCTAAAGAAGCAAACCAAACAACAACCAAGAAGCCACAGATGAAGACTACTTAATAATGAAAGCAAAAATATTCTCAGTTGTCATGAAATGCAACCTGGAGACAGAGTCTCACCCTGGCGGATGGGGTTCTTTTGACAGAGGGCAAGATCAATGACCCATGGGGACCTCGACCCCAGCAGTACTGGGTGGATTCCCTTAAACCCGACTACAAACTGGATTACAGAAGATACTGGTATCCTTAGTATAACGCCTGATAATACCAGGTCTGAAGTCAGAGACTGGTGCAGCATTTTAAACGTCGATGACAAGGAGCCACAGCGGTACCCGGCATCACCTCCGTACAGTCCTTCCATCAAACCGCCTTACTGCAACTGGCACCTTGGACCCTTGGGGAACTACTGGTGGGAGCTGGGACAAGGCCAGCACTCAGGACACAGTTCTAACCTTTCTGTGCTATGAACCCTTTGGCAGTATGGCAAGGCCTAACTCCCTTGAAAAATAGTTTGTAAATACCTAAAATAAAATATATGGGACTGCAAATGAAACAAGTTGCACCAAAATCCAGTTAGCAAAACATTTTAAAAAGTGGCCTATAATGTGTTTGGCTAACAAGATGGAGCAGAGGTTTTCATTTCTTGGGGTTTGGGAATGTTTGAGTTTGCTTATTTTAGAATATGAGCTCACATGATAAATGCCTGGAGGGCACACACAGTATTTCCTCATCCAATCAGCAAAGCAACATGTAGCCCAGTTCCCTGACCCAGGCTCGGGGGCGCCATCTCCACAGCACCAGCCCAGCTCCTCTGGGCCTGACTCTCAGAATGAGGTCTGGCACACAAGGTTTGTAGGGGTGTGCAGACATCAGAGACTTTCCTCAAGATACGTGGAGTCAATCAGTCCAGGAGAACTCATTTCCAAGCCTCAACTTTCATCAATTCCTGGGAGGGACAAGACTGCTCTCCTACCCCTCTGGTCACAAGCCTTGCTTCACAAACACAGGCAGCAGCACTGCCCCAGGCTCCAAAGGGCAGCTGGAGCACTGCTGTAGGTGCTGCAGTCAGTGCCCAAGTCTGGGTCAAGATGAGGGAACCCTGCACGTCTCAGTCTTTCCAGCTCTTTGCTTTCAAGAAGACTGAAGGAGGGGATGGCATTGTGGGTAAAGCAGCCCATAGCGTCCCGGCTGCTCAGCTTCCAATCAGGCTCCCTGCTAAAGCAGCCGGGGAAAGCAGCAGCAGAAGGCCCAGTGCTTGGGTGCCTGCACCCATGTGGGAGACCAAGAAGCTGCTCACTCCTGGCTCCTGGCTTTAGTCTGGTCCACTGCGACCATTTGCAGAGTGAACCAGGGGTTGGAAAATCTCCCTCTCTGAGTAGACCTGCCTTTGAAATAAATTAAATAAATCTTAAAAAAAAAAAAAAAAAAAAAAAACTGAAGACAGCCCTAGTGGAAGTGATATCTGATAGATGACTGAAAATCATATCTGATAGCAAAATATATTTTCGGCATTGTTATGGAAGGAATTCAAGTAACTGAGTGACACCAACAAAGCTATCATTCCCAACTACTTATTCATATAAACAAGGATTCTGGGAGCTTACATCTACAAAGAAATGAAGACTATGGATAAAAGCAACACAGAACAGGACCTCATTCTAACTCTAAGTAACACTCATCCAAGAACAAATGTGTTTAAAAACCCTGTCCATCTTGTTTCCAACAAATGTTAAGCAAACAGTAAAAATGTATCAACATTTGTAATACTCTGTGCTGTTCTGATCCACAGCACACTAATAATACCAGAATCATTTTTTTCCTGGCACTTGCATGTACACCCTTTTCTGTGTACATAGGTACTTTTGTTGCACATAAATGCGAAAGGGTGGTCTGACAGTAGATTCTCAAGCACAAAATACATTACATTAGAATAAAGCCCGGGGGGATGCAGAATGAAATAAAAATTAGAGGAGGAATGCTTAGAAAAAAAACAAAAACAAAAACAAAAACAGGGGGCCGGCGCTGTGGCCTAGCAGGGAAAGCCATTGCTTACACTGCTGGCATCCCATATGGGCGCCGGTTCAAGGCCTGGCAGCTCCATTTCCAATCCAACTCTCTGCTACGGCCTGGGGAAGCAGCAGAGGATGGCCCAAGTCCTTGGGCTCCTACACCTACATGGGAAGACCCAGAGGAAGCTCCTAGTTCCTGGCTTCGGACTGGTGTAGCTCCGGCCATTGCAATCAACTGGGGAGTGAACCAGCGAATGGAAGACCTCTCTCTCTGCCTCTGCTTCTCTCTCTCTGTGTAACTCTTTCAAATAAATAAATAAATAAATATATTTTTAAAAAAGTATGAGACCTATAAAATTAAGAACTAAAAAAAAAAAAAAAAAAAAAAAAAACCAGGCTTGGGGCCAGCGCTGTGGCACAGCGGGCAAAGCCACCGCGTACAGTGCTGGCATCCCACATGGGCGCTGGTTCAAGTCCCAACTACTCCACTTCCGATCCAGCCCTCTGCTATGGCCTGAGAAAGCAGTAGAGGATGGCCCAGGTCCTTGGGCCCTGCGCCCACATGGGAGACCTGGAAGAAGCTCCTAGCCCCTAGCTTTAAATCAGTGAAGGTCCGGCCGTTGCAGTCATCTAGGGAGTGAACCAGCGAATGAAGACCTTTCTCTCTCTCTCTGCATCTGCCTCTCTGTAACTCTGCTTTTCAAATAAAAATAAATAAATCTTTAAAAAAAGACTTATTCACATATTTTAAAAAATAGATGAAAATGGGTATAAAGCACTATGGTATTTAAAAATTCACTGGGTACATTCAAAGTGAGATAGGATAACTTTATTTATTATTTAAACGATTTATTTGTTTATTTGAAGGTCAGAGTTACAGAGAAAGGGGAAGAGAAAGAGAAAGATCTTTCATGCACTGGTTCGCTCCCCAAATGGCCACAATGGCCAGGACAGGGTCAGGCTGAAGCCAGGAGCTTCCTCCAGATCTCTCACATGGGTGCAGGAGTCCAAATACTTGGGCCGTGTTCCACTGCTTTCTCAGGCAAATTAGCAGAGAACCGGATTGGAAGTGGAGCAGCCAGGACATGAACCAATGCCCACATGGGATGCTGGCATCGCAGGCAGCAGTTTAACCAGCTATGCCACAAGCCAGCCCCAGCACAATTTTATTTTTAACTGTCAACATTTATGTCTGAAATGACACCCTTGTGACAAAAAACAAAAAACCTTCTAAAGCAGCCAGCGCTGTGGCATAGTGAGTAAAGCTGCCACCTGCAGTGCCAGCATCCCATATGGGTGCCAGTTCAAGACCCGGCTGTTCCACTTCTGATACAGCTCTCTGCTACGGCCTGGGAAAGCAGTGGAAGATGGCCCAAGGCCTTGGGCCCCTGCACCCGAGTGGGAGACATGGAAGAAGCTCCTGTCTCCTGGCTTCAGATCAGTGCAGCTCTGGCCATTGCAGCCATTTGGGGAATGATCCAGCAGATGGAAGATCTCTCTCTCTCTCTCTCTCTCTCTCTGCCTCTCCTTCTCTCTGTGTAACTCTTTCAAATAAAAAAAAAAATTTAAAAAAACCTTCTAAGTCTTAAAATTTAAACATGGGAGAAGATATGTGGCTTTTTTTTAAGATTTATTTATTTATTTGAAAGTCAGTTACACAGAGAGAGGAGAGGCAGAGAGAGAGACTTTTTCATCCGCTGGTTCACTCTCCAGTTGGCCGCAATGGCCGGAGCTGCGCTGATCTGAAGCCAGAAGCCAGGAGCTTCTTCCGGGTTTCCCACATGAGTGCAGGGGCCCAAGGACTTGGGCCATCTTCTGCTGCTTTCCCAGGCCATAGCAGAGAGCTGGATGGGAAGTGGAGCAGCCAGGTCTCAAACTGGTGCACATATGGGATGCCAGCACTGCAGGTGGCAGCTTTACCCACTACATCACAGCGCCAGGTCCCATATGTGGCTTTCTAGAAATTTTTTTAAGAGTTCTTGGGGGAAATTTTAACTTTGTATCTACCAAAGGAAAGTGCAGAAATTCTCTGTAGTTTAGAGGTTCTTTCCCTATCTTGGCCAGATTTATCAGAATTCTGGCTTTACCTAAGAGAACCAAACTAAGATAACTCAAAACACTTTCTAGAACCAAGACAGACTGCACATGGAAGACCCTGCAGTCTGTAACTGTGTTTCACCAAGGCACACACTGTTCTTCATCTGAATTCCGAACTCCACATGTGGCAATTAAAGTGCTCCATGGCCTCCACTCTCCCTTCAGCCTCCACTCCAACACCTTTGGATCACAGCACCATGTCCAGTGGATCCTGAGATTTCCTTTCAGCCTAAGGGGAGACTTGCTGTGTCCAACTGCATCTGCGATGGTCACAGGAAGATGTTGTAGGTGAGCTGTGCTGCGCACCTGCCATACCGTGCTCCAGGCACCGCTGGCTCGGTGTGGAGCCTTTCTCGGGTGGCCTACTTGGCTTGGCTTCCCCAGGACTCCACTCACTCAGTGCTAGGACCCTGAGCAAACATGTGTACTGCTCCATGCCTGGGTTTTGTGCATCTTTCTGTCCACTGCACCCTGGAACTTCCCAGGCTGGACCCAAGACTAGGTTCCGGTAACCAAGACCACGGCACCTCCTCAAGGCAAGTCATCCTGCCTGGTAGCCTGTGTCAGGGACTTCTGCACAGGACAAACTCTGATGCTGTTTCTTCCATGACATTCCCTACCATCAACACCTGACCCTTTCCGACTGAAAGTATCAAGTAATACTTGTCATTCATTAGCAAACTGATGACTTGGCCAAGGTATAGCCACTGGCCTGAGGCAGGGAGTCAACCAGAAAGCAGCTTTACGAACCCCGTCGTCCCAGCATAATCACTAGCAGGTGGTTTTCCACGGATGTATGAGGAGTTATCTGAGAAAAACAGACACAAAGGGAGGAAGAAGAAAGAGGGAAAAAAGGACAAAACCAGTTTCTTGCTTCTGAACAAATCCCACACTGAAGAGCAACAAGACGATGCCGGCGAGGAGTCGCCAGCGGTGCGCGGCGGTGCAGTGAGCTCAGCTGCCCCGCAGCACCAGCGGCTCACACAGGGGCACCACGTTGAGTCCCGGCTGCTCTGCTTCCAATCCAGCTCCGTGCTAATGTGCCTGGGAAGGCAGCAGAAGATGGCCCAAGCGCTTGGGTTCCTGCCACCCATATGGAAGACCCAGATGGAGTTTCAGGCTCCTGGTATGGTCAGGCCCACACTTGGCTGCTGCGGTCATTTGGTCATTTGGACGTGAATCAGTGGATGGAAGATCTCTCTATCTACCTCTACCTCCCCCCATCATTCTGCTTTTAAGTAAATAAATAAATCAGTCCCCAGACCAGCCTTCTCCCAGGCTGTGGAAGATTGGGGCAGCCCTGAATGGTGGCAGCTGGAATTGGTGGGAACTGCTCAACACGATCCAGGACAGTCAATGGCAAAGAAAAATCCTTGTAGCCTAATAAAGGATGAAAGAAATGTTCCTTACAAAGAGGAAATGAATCAGCTACCCACCAAGCTCCTTTGTGCCATTTTTTGTTTTATTTTGGGACTCTGGCATGTTTGATGAAACATATTACACGAAGGACGCATCAGAGACAACGAAAGCTCGGTGACCCCAGAGGGAACTCCCACCAGCTGGCCACGCCCTCACCTGGGGTCTCCTCTCCTGCCACGGGACTTCCCTGACAGCCAACAGCAGATCACCAGCAAGGCTGTGACAAGGACCCAACCTTTCTCTTCTCATCATCTCTGCAATCTAATGAGGCATGAAAACACTTTAAAGAAAGGTGCTGGCATTGAAAATGTTCTATTATTGTGTCCCTCATGCTGACAGATGCACAGGTTTCTGGCAAAGACAATGCCATGATTTTCCCACCATAGTAACACTCTCCTCCCTCACTTCAGGCAAACTCGATGCGTTCTGAACTCCTGAATGTTCTTGAGGCCTAAAGCCATTTATCTGGTCCAAACAACAAGCAGTTTATAGGTAGCTGCGACATCACCCCAAAGATGACCAGACAGGGGCCAAGGTCCTCAGAATCAGTGGGAAATGTGGCTCACTCTTGACTGGCTTGAGCCCCATCCGTCCAGACCTACCGGGAAAGACAACAGCCAGAGTGAGGCTGCTCTGGTTCTGAAGGAGCAGCTCTGTAGCCGGCAGCCCCTGCCCCACCTCGTTTCTCAGGGGCACTAGTTTAGTTCCTTCACAGCATCTTCCTGAATACATCTCAGTTAGGTTAATTTGCTTGTTTGTCTGTGTTCCCCATGAGGAGGCACCCTCTGTAAGCACAGTTGTGTCCAGTTATTTCTAGCCCCAGAGTTCAGACAGCGTCTAGTATACCGTGCGTGCCTAACATCTGTTAGTGATCAGGGAAACAAACAGCAGGAAGGTACTGAATCTGCAATCTTAGTCCTACACATCCTCCCGCTCACAAAACCCTGCCTCCTCACAGCTCGCCATCTTCAACCTCTGAGGTTAACTTGACCCCCCTGGCATTTGATGATGTCCCACTGAAGAACGAGGCACTCTAAGGAACTGGGCAGAAGCACCTAAGAAGTACATCGTCGTGCAGGGCTGCACGCGGGAGTCTCTCTATCCACAGGATCCACAATAACTGTGGATAGCACATATTTCCTTCCTTCCCAATCCAGGTCAGGACCACTTCTGACCAAGGGCACTCATGCTACCAACTCCTACCTGGCTCCTTGTACCACGTCTGCTGGAGATCTATGTCCTCCCTCAGCTCTGAATGCCTACAGACCCCAAAAGTTTCCTCCCTGAAGACTCAACAGCATCTCTCTCCCTGCAATGACAGGACCGGAAGGTCCCCTTTGTCAGGAGTGGCAATGCTGTCTCTCACCAGCTCACGTTGCCCTTTCACAGCATCAGCCTCCTGCCAAACCAGTCTCCACCACAGCCTGCGATTCTGCAGCCAGCTGAAACCTCTTTCAGAAATCACTCTAAGAACATGGGAAATGTTGCCCACAGCCCCTCAGATAACTGCTCCGTCTGCACTCAGCATCCTTGCTGCTCTGTGTCCAACCGAGCTGCCCACGGGAGCCACACTGAAGACCTGGAACCAGAGGCTTTCCCTGTTTGCTACTGCACAGCCACCACGCAGCCCACAAAATCCCTCCCTTCTTGACTGTGACCCACAGACCCTCACTCAGCTCCTCTACCACCACTGTTCTGGTTTCCCAAGCCCTCTAGGAAACCCAGAACCCACTATCGGTTATTTCAACAATGTGACCAGTCCTTGCTGCCTCAGCACCTAACCTCACACAAACGTCTCCTCCAATCTTTCACATGAGTTTATGTCAAGGACAGCCCTAGTCCTATTACTCCTCACACATAAAACACAATCACTCCTCATTTCCTATTCAACATAACCTTACTAAATTAAACAAACCTTTCTGATGACCTCTTTTTTTTATTTTTTGACAGAGTTAGACAGTGAGAGAGAGAGAGACAGAGAGAAAGGTCTTCCTTCCGTTGGTTCACCCCCTGCATGGCCGCCATAATCTGAAGCCAGGAGCCAGGTGCTTCCTCCTGGTCTCACATGTGGGTGCAGGGCCCAAGCACTTGGGCCATCCTCCACTGCCTTCCAGGGCCACAGCAGAGAGCTGGCCTGGAAGAGGGGCAACCGGGACAGAACTGGCGCCCCAACCGGGACTAGAACCTGGAGTGCCGGCGCAGCAGGCGGAGGATTAGCCTAGTGAGCCGCGGCGCCGGCCTCTGATAACCTCTCATCTACTCCTTCTTGTCGCGGCTGCAACCAGGCTTTTTGACTCAAGGAAAGCATCTGAGTTTCTTCCCAGACACCCTCTTCTCACTCTGCAGCTTTTGCAGAACCTGGCTCTGCCACCTCCTAGCAGAAACCCTATACAAACTAATTAACCTCTTGACAAGCCCAGTTTCCTCAACTGTGAACCTTCTGTAAACCAGAAAGTTCATTAGATTTTACATCTTCTGAAATCACTTCAAATTCAACACAAACTCTCCTCGTCTTCCCTAAGAGAGCACTTCTGATCCCAGGGCCGTATTAGGAGTGTCACCAGCTTCCTTCCTTGTACGCCCAAACACAAAACATGAATGTCACCTCTCCCCTTCTCCTGGCTGCCCACCCCTCAGCTCCACTCCTCCCGAGAGGCCTGCAGTGCTGGGATAAGAGCCTGGGACCTTTCAAATCCCCTAGTGATTCCAGTGGGCAGCCAGGCTGAAGAAGTTCAGAGTCCTTCCCTCCCTATTCTACCCACTCATGCCACTGCGGGTCATCCTCAAGGACCTCAAGGACATCTTCAAGGTCTCATTATTCCCCACTCCCTGAGTGATGCGATTATTCTTTACTTTCTGCTGAAGGAAGCATACACTTCTTCACCCAAGTGAGAGACCCTGGGCCAGCTAACTTAGGCACTCCCCTACCACCAAACTTCTCTCCAAGTGGGAATCCCTCTACTAATCAGACAGCCATGTTCCTCCCGTCAACTCCTCCTGGTAAAATCCTATCATCCCACAAAATGGATGAATATGGAAAACATAACACTTAGTGAAATAAGCCAGTCCCAAAGGGACCACATGTTCTCCCTGATCTGTGATAACCAACAGAGCACCTAAAAGGAAACCTGCAGAAGTGAAATGGACACTGTGGGAAGCAATGACTTGATCAGCCGTTATCCTTACCATTGAGGAACAGGTTTTGTTTTGTTTTGTTTTGTTTTCTCTTCCTTCTTAATACCATTGGTTGAACTCTTTACTTAATATAAAATTAATCACATGTGTACAAAGCCAAGTGAAAATAGATCCCAGTAAAAAGTAAGAGTGGGAATGAGAGAGGGAAGAGCTGCATAGTTCTGCATACATTCCTATGGACATACTTCTAAGGGTACAGCTAAAAACTTGCCATGCGACTCCAAATCCCATTAAGTTGGGTGGTAATAATGCCATCGTAAGTGTTAAAGTGATCATATTAAGTATTAAATTGATCATATAGATAAGATTAAGTGTTAAAGGGATTATATAAATAAGACCAAGTGTCTGGTAATAACAATACATAGAATTAAAAAGGAGAGAATGTGGCCGGCGCCACGGCTCACTAGGCTAATTCTCCGCCTGCAGCGCTGGCACCCCGGGTTCTAGTCCTGGTTGGGGCTCCGGGTTCTGTCCCCGTTGCTCCTCTTCCAGTCCAGCTCTCTGCTGTGGCCCAGGAAGGCAGTGGAGGATGGCCCAAGTCCTTGGGCCCTGCACCCGCGTGGGAGACCCAGGAGGAAGCACCTGGCTCCTGGCTTCAGCGCAGTGCACCGGCCGTGGTGGCCATTTGGGGGGTGAACCAACGGAAGGAAGACCTTTCTCTCTATCTCTCTCTCTCTCTCTCTCTCTCTCACTAACTCTGCCTGTCCAAAAAAAAAAAAAAAAAGAGAGAGAATGTTTCAACATGGGAAGCAGCCCACGCAGCAGACTCATAGAATGACAATCACTATAAATAGCACTCTAACCTCAGAATCAGCCCTGAAGGATCTCAGTGAGACCCCAGTGGAAAAGAAGGGGCCATCAAAGAAGGATGTACTTTTCTCTGAAGGGAAGAGAGAACTTCCACTTTGCTTATGGCCTTGTCTAAATACTGATGGAGATTGTGGACTCAAAAAGCTTCCACAGCCTTGGGAGCTCATGGTAAGAGCCTCGGGTGATCACTGATGTCATACGTAAGAGTGTTAATTGTTAAATGAACAACAGGAGTCACTGTGCACTTACTCCCCATGCAGGACCTCTGTTCTCAATGAGCTGAACTATGAGAATTAACTGTAAAACTTGTTCTCAGTTTTTATATTTTGTGTGTATGTGTGCAAATTGTTGAAATCTATACTTAGTATAGAGTTGGTCTTCTGTGTATAAAGCTAATTGAAAACAAATCTTAATGTAGAAGGGGACTAGGAATGGGAGAGGGAGAAGGAGGTGGGGTGGGAGTGGTGGTGAGAGGGTGGGTATGGTGGGGAGAATCTCTATTCCTAAAGTTGTACTTATGAAATTTGTACTCATTAAATAAAAGGTTAAAACCCTATCAGCCCTTCACCTCTCCTCTCGAATAACACCTCCATGACAGCGCCCCATGATCCTCTGCCCAAGAGCGGAGAGCAGCGGCCCACCTCTGCCTCACACCACCAGGAGCAGGAGGAGCCTCAAAAACGGTTTCCATTGTGTGCTGTCATCACCTCTCTAGGCTATTTGCGGTGACAACACCAATTCAAGTGCTCATTCATACTCCCACCAAAATCAGTCATGGACACCACAGTGGGCCAGGGGTCACCTGCCACACTGTCCAGCACTCATCAAGGTTAGTTAGTTTTCCCCTGCAGAGATCTTTGCAAAGAACAAGCGTCACTAATCTGTTTAAAGCCAGTGATACGTTCCTTTCCTTCTGTAAAAGGGGATCAACATATTTTTTAACGGTCTAGTTTCTAAAAAACTAAGCCAAATACAAAAATATGTTTTGTGGTGCTCACTTCAGCAGCACACATTCTAAAACTGTAACGATACAGAGAAGATTAGCATGGCCCTGCACAAGGATGGCATGCAGATTCATGAAGCATTCCATATTTTTTATGTTCCTGAAATGGTATATATAAAATACATGAAATATGTGTACCTTAAATAAAATTTTAAAAATTATAAAAAAGTCACATGAAAGAAGAATAAACTAACAGTTATGTGAACAAAGGAGTCAACTAGTGGAAAGATTACATCAGTGAACAGTAGGTAGACAGAGAACGTGTTCCACTAGCAGCAAGCAGAACCCTACACAGGGCAGGCATGGAAAACAAGAATTAGATTCAGGACAAGGTGAAAAGTAGAGTCCTTCCTCATCACGTATGTTTTTTAAGGCACATCTGAAAGTTGGCTATCCAGAAACAGACAAAAATGGATGTCTGCCACCACCCCCAGAGTAAAGACACTTGGGGGCAGAGCAGCGCCCCTCCCAGCTACGGGAGGCGTGGGAGCCGGCAGGGAGTTCAAACCTGCAGAGAGCAGAATGGGGTGACGCTTACTGACTCCTCCAGATGTGTGAGCAACTGCATTACATTTCTCAAAACGCGTGGAGAAGCAAAACAGATCTCAGTAGATCCCTGGAATGTCTGACTGGGATTTTAAAAAGAGAAGAAGAGAGAGGGAAAAAAGGAACGTGGCGGAGTCAGAGCTACAGGGGAGATAAGCCACCCTGGGTCTGGCTGCTCTGGGATCTGAAGTGTGAAAGGAAGTACAAAGAGGACCAAAGCAGCACTGTGTCAAAAACGATGATCTACAGCTTCCTCAGTTTTGTTATCGCTAAAGGATTGGAAAATTTCATTTCCAAGGACTAGACTGCATGGGAGGATCCAAAAATGCAGTCCATTGCCCCCACCCCCACCCCCTGCCACCCTGTTGCTCTGGGAACTGAGAACAGCTCTGCCCAGTGATACCAAGGTCACAAGTACTCTGCTGGGAACACCGTGACAGTCACCATGGACCAAGCGCCTGCTGCCTTCCACAGCTCTTTGGGGTCCAGGTCACTTGGTTTCTGGAACTTGTGCCTAACAAGACCTTGGTGAACTCATCTGCAAAACTTCTTCTCAAAAATGGACAATCAAGTTTGCTTAGCTTTGTTACCTTAACTAGAGGCCCTGAGTAGAAAAAGAAAATGACTAGAATTTAGGCTGAATGTGCCTGTTTGCACAGCAGCTTGTCAGCAAATGTGCAGCCCCTCTGCAGACTTTGAGGTTAAACAGTGTCCCCCCGGGAGGAGGACCAGGGACTGAAGCGCACAGAGCCCATTCCCCAGGTTGTCCCCTCTACCGGCTGTGAAATGGCCCCCAACACTCCTACTATATTATCTCTTAACATGCAGATTTGTATTGCTATCGATGGCAAAGATTAGAAAACTAAATTTATAACCAAAACTTAAAAAATCAACTCTAAGGGGACACCCAGGCCAGTAAAAAAGGACTCTGTGTGTGTGCATGTGCACACCAGTGCAAATTTCTCAAACACAAATATCTGCATCAGCTTCAGATGAGCTATGTGGCCAACTTGTTACCTGGGAAGTAAAAGGGTGGGGGTGGGCAGCAGATTTCAGGTCAAACATACCTGCCAGCCACTTGCAAAGTTTCCCCCTCACCATTCCTTCTACTTAGATTCTAAAAAACCAAACAACAAAAAAGAAATCAAGGAAAACACACACACACACACACCCGGAGCAGGGAGGGGACTCTGCTGTCTTGAGGTTAAGTGGCTGCCAGTCTGAGGAATGTGGCCAGGCCTTGTGACTCTCAGGCCAGCATCTCTCCACTGACCACCAGGCCTCTTCTTGCTTGTGCCATCCCATCCTAGCCTCCAACAAGTAGTCTTCGTGACAGGAGAACAGAGCAACTTGCTCCAGGGGGGTCAGGTGCCGTGAATTTCAGGAGCATAATCTGTGCCCCTGGATGGCAGAGCCAAGCAGGACCCCAGGCAATGGAGACACAGCTGCAGTCAGGGTGTCCCTGGGCTTTCTCCTAGTTCCAGAATAACAACCTCTGCAGAACTCCTGGGGGCATGGTCCTTCAATGTTTAATAAAATGATCTAGAATGTCAGCATACACACACACACACACAAGCACATATACAAAACAGACTCCAGGCACATACTTTAAATATTAAATATGGAATTGGTAGATTTAACCTTTTTTTTTTAGTCAACAGGCAATAAGTAAAATTCTCATTCTGCTCTATTCTCTTAACATTTTGATTTTCTTTTAACTTGTAACTTTGCCTGCTCCCTCATCAATTCTTTATAGTCTTCTACTCCCCAACACTGAGTTTAACTACATGGGATCAGCCCTTTCCAAGGGAAGAAAACATTCCAAAGTGACTAAAAACAGGAGCGGTTTTGAGAGAACTGGAGAGCAGCAGTATCCATGTTGCCCAGGCCTCACAGGCACAAAGCTAACACCCAAGACAACAGGCAGCCCACGGAAACAGGAACACACAAGTCCCGTGCTGGGGACAGGCACGGGAAGGTGTGCAAGGTGTTGACAGTGCCTGACTGCCCCGGGCAGTATCCTGAGCTCCCCCCTCTCCCCAGCACTCTCTCTCCTGGCAGAGCACCTCACCACACACCTCATCAGGTACATGCAGGTGATGCTGACACAGGAGGGAAGGACCGCCCTCGACTGCCTGGACTGGGCTGGCCGCCCCTTCCAAAGGAAGCCTCGACGAAGAGCAGGGCGGTGTCCATTTGATCTGCATGTGCTGGGAAGGCACAGTGCCCACACTGGTGGGAGGAGGGGCCTCCCTAGACTGCAGCAGCTGGGGAGCTGTGTCTAACGGGTGATTCCATGAAGCGATCTGAGGACCAAGGGAGACGACAGCCTCCACGACTCAACTCAAACATTACTTCCTGATCATCAGCCCAGGTGCTGGGTGAAGCGCAGGGGACACCCAAGGTCTCAGCAGCACCTGCCTTCAAGACTTCCTCATCCGCACGGAGGCCTCCAGCGCACCAGCAAACATGCCGCCACAGCTGGGGGGGGCAGGTCTCTGCCCCCCAGAAAGGACTTGGAGCTTCCAGGCCTGCCTCAGCAAAGGGTGCTCCTGAACATCCTGGCCTCTCACGAAAGAGTGAGGAAACGCAAAGCCCGCTCAGCACGCCAGTGAGCGACACAGCACAAATTTTCACCACCCTGGGCCTAGGCCAAGTAGATGCCGGTCAACAAGGAAGCTAGCCCACTTTGTCTGACAATAGCATCAGAGGGTACTATGCTCTGGGCATTAGTCTAGATGCAGAATACCACCCAGAGGCCTGTGTGTTCAAACTTTGGTCCCCAAAGTTTTTGTTAATGACACTAAAGGAGTGGTGTTCGGAGGTGGGGTCTTCAGTAGGGGACTGGATTGGACTGGATGTTAGAATGGAGAGCCCCCACAAATCTGTAAGAGACCACACAGACACAGACAGATGGCACTCCCTTTTGCTACATGACGCTCTGTGCCACCTCTGGGCTCTGCCAGCTAGAACGCCATCATCACCAAAGACCACATAACTAGGGCTGCACCCTCTAAACCATGCGCCGAGGTACAGCGCTCCCCCTAAAAGGCTCGCCCCAGGCATCTTGTTGCAGTCATGAAAAGCTGACTGATGCAGAGGGCTCTTTGCAGAACTGAGTTTCAAAGCCAGGGTATTTGGCCTCAGGCATGGGGGGAGAGGAAGGCTTTTTTTTTTTTTTTTTTTTTTAAGATATATTTATTTATTTGAGAGGCAGAGTTATAAAGAGAGGGAGAGACAGAGAGAGAGGTCTTCCATCTGCTGGTTCACTCTCCAAATAGCCACAACAGCCGGAGCTGCGCTGATTCAAAGCCAAGAGTTTTTTCCGAGTCTCCCATGCGGATGTAGGGCCCAAGCATGTTCCGGTGCTTTCCCAGGCCATAGCAGAGAGTTGGACAGGAAGAGGAGCAGGCAGGACTGGAACGGACACCCACATGGGATCCTGGCGCTGCAGGCAGATGCTTAGCCCACTATGCCACAGTGCCAAACCAGGGAAAGATTTCTGCACACTTCCCCTGTGCACTTTGGTATAATTCAGAATGTAACACCTGCAGTGCGGAGCTGTCCAAGTCTTCACTTCCAGAGCTGAGCTGGCTAGGACACGTCTAAGGGCCTGAGTGCCCACTACTCCAAGACAGGGGCTCAGGCATACCCTTTCTTTTCCTGGTATTTTTCTTCTGCTCACGCAAAACAAAACAAAACAAAACAAAACAAAAATGTTTCAATCTGATGCAGTAAGTTGCAACAGGAGTCAGAGGAGTGTATGACTCAGATCCTACATAACTGAAACCACAGAAACACTGCATGGAAGATGTTCTGGAAGGAGGACACAGGAACACACCAGGTGCCAACAACACTGGCCCAAGATCTCGGTGGCCTTCAGATCTGATCTCCTCCGCTCCATCCACCCTGGGCACTCTTGCTGTTCCATGACCACTGCAGGGCCGGCTTCCACCTCAAGGCCTTAGGATTTGCCGTTTCCTTGGCAAATCTACAGACAAGTACCTAAAAGCTAGCTCCCTCAATTATTTTTTTAAGACTTTTTCTTTAGGTCTGTGGCTACCTTGAATAAAAGTTCAACTCTAGCCAGTACTGTGGCATAGAAGGTAAAGCCATCACCTGCAGTGCTGGCATCCCATATGGGTGCTGGTTTGAGTCCCGGCTGTTCCACTTCCAATCCAGCTCTCTACTATGGCCTGGGAAAGCAGAAGAAGATGGTCCAAGTCCTTGAACCCCTGCGCCCACGTGGGAGACCGGAAGAAGCTCCTAGCTCCTGGCTTTGGGTACAGCACAGCTCTGACCATTGCGGCCAGTTGGGGAGTGAACCAGCGGATGGAAGACCTCTCTCTCTCTGTCTCGCCTTCTTTCTGTATAACTCTGACTTTCAAATTAATTAATTAATTATTTTTTAAAAAAGTTCAACCCTAGTTGAACCTAGTACCTAGTACTTCACATCACTGTCCTGGTCCCTCCCTCCCTGCTTCTCTCTCTAGCATTTAGTTTCACAAAAAGTCACTTATGGACCTTGTTCTCATCCTCCCCACTACAAGGTTAGGTCCACAAGGGCAGGAACTGCTGTCTGTTTTGCTCACTGCTGAATA
Organism: Lepus europaeus; assembly: GCF_033115175.1. NCBI lineage: Eukaryota > Metazoa > Chordata > Mammalia > Lagomorpha > Leporidae > Lepus > Lepus europaeus. The sequence continues at coordinate 5,237,751 of NC_084831.1, forward strand.
TCCAGCATCTAAAAGAGGGCCTGGTACAATATCAGTGTTCCACAAATATATCTGGAATGAATGACTCAAAACGGAATTGCAACCTGGTAAACACAAAGAGATCATCCTATCTTCATGTCCTCACGGGGTGGTAATCAGAGAGAGCTTGCGTGCTTGTTATCTGCCAAACCAATCTGGAACAAAAAGAACGCAGGGCTGGAGAGACAGGCCCTGGGTCTCCAAGAGCAGTGGGTGAGCCAGTTCAGGGCCTGCTTCCTAATCCTCAGAGTACTCTGCGGTATAAATGTGGAACACACACTAGAATGCACCCATTATAAAGATGCTTTAGAAACAAGGCTAAGTATCTCCGAGAGCAAGCAGGATGTTGGAGGACAGACTGTAGCAAAATGCTACCAGGGAATATGTAAAGTAGGCTGACACCCTAGCGAAGGCTGCACGCCGGGGCTACCAAGGACACTGCTAGCTCTCCCTAAGAGAGATGTTCAGTTGAAGACAAATGCCTTCCGGGCGAAGAGGCAGTGGTAAATGAGTTACCTCCTCTCAAGGTGAAGTCTTCTGTTTCGCCTCCCATCTCCTTCCCTCAACCCTGAATTCTGCTCCCCAGTCTATTACGTCTCACCCGTGAAAACATGAGGCTCCAGTGTCCTGCGCACGGCACACACATTAAAGATGACTCTAGGTCTGTTGCTAAGAAACTGTGGAACAAAAGGGGTTTCCATACTCTCCAGTTATAAAATAACCACTTTGTGTACGGGGGAGCACAAGCAATCTCAAGTCCCCTTGTGTCTTGTATTCATTTTCTTAAACGAAGAGAGGGATGATCGAGAGCAGCTGAAAGTGGATGCTATCTCCATTTTTTTACACGTCCTTGAAAATGAGACAGAAAACATGGCTTCAATAACCAACTGCTCTAGTGTTTATTAATCTTTCAAGATGAAGTTCCCCTCTCTCCTCAAGCAAAATTGAAAAATGTTCCATAAAAGTAATCTTTGATTTAAAAAGATTATCCCACACAGCAAGGAATAATTTAGAGTATGCTCATATTCAGTGTGGGTTTTTTTTCCCCCAGGTCTCTAATCTGTTCTGCACAACTCCAAGGCCTAAACAAATACATGCACAAACATGCATGCACCCTTTACACACATAGCTTCAAAAACACACAGTGCACTGTTGGCTTTTTTAACAATTTATCTAAAAATTGGGCTAAGGGGTAATACACTTCACAGGTGAAAAGAAACAACAGAATGATCTAGCTTAAAAAGAAGAGAAAAATGGGCATTCGAACTTTTTTTACTTCCAGATAAGGAGGAAGCCTAGGAAGTAATAAAGCCAGTGAAAGGCAAGGCCATGGCTGGATTTCTAGATTTAACCCAGAGGCTATGTCTACTGACATGAAATACTGAAGTAAATTTCTGAACCATCTCTTCCCTTCTAATGCTTGTCTTATCTCATTTACAAAAGGCTTTTTAAAATACATTTCTCTTTATAGCTTGTTAAACAGTAGAATCTTTCTGCAAACTAATTGCCTTATACCAACTTTCCTGCACATTTAATTGATTTTTAATTCACTGCTTCATCCCCCAAAAGACTTTCCAATCATTTCCACTCTAGCCACACTATAGACTTCTTTAAATAAGGGCTAGGTTCAAAGGCTGAGTTCAGCATAGAAAAAATAGTCCAATTTTAGTAATACTGAAACATTTGGCAAATCTTACCCAATTCTGCATTTCTCTTTTGTGATATTAAGGACTGATTTTTACCATGGATCACAGTAAGAACTCCTGATATGTAGTTGGCAATGGCATAGATTAGATTTGCGTGACGTGGCAATGTTTATCTTATTTTTCCTACCTTTATTTAGAAGAATTTAGTTGTTTGTAAGAAACAATAACAATCTAATCTATAAGTGGAAGCAGGGGGGGCGGCACTATGGGGTAGCAGGTAAAGCCACCAACTGTAATGCCGGCATCCCATATGGGTGCTGGTTTGTGTCCCAGCTGCTCTTCTTCGGATCTAGCTCTCTGCTATGGCCTGGGAAGGCAGTAGAAGATGGCCCAAGTCCTTGGGCCCCTGCACCACGTGGGAGACCGGAAGAAGCTCCTGGCTCCTGGCTTTGGCTTGGTGCAGCTATGGCTGTTGTGGCCAATTGGGGAGTGAACCAGCAGATGAAAGACCTCTCTCTTTCTCTCTCTCTCTCTCTCTCTCTCTCTCTCTCTCTGTGTAACTCTTTTCAAATAAATCTCAAAAAAAGAAAAAGAAAGAAAGAAAAGAAAAGCAGGACCTACACTTGGACTTTGCTTAGATTCCACTTTCTTCAGCTGCTGCGCCAGCAGTGAATGAGATCACTGTATTGTTGGCCCACTAAGCAGCTCTGTCTTCCGACACATCCAGATGCCTGGCTGGGAAAGACTGAACAATGAAAACAATGTTTTCTCAAGCCCACATTCCAAAAAGGACGCAACAAAGGCATCTGAAGATGCTGCTGGGGACAGACGTCAACCATGCAAACAGCTGTGTGTATTCTGTGTAACTCCTTGACCAGCTGCACAGGTTCTCTGGATTACAAATATGCAGGAAATTAGCTTGCCTTCCCATGCCATGTCAATTTTGAAAAAAGGATTTTCATTTATATTTATTATGAACTGAGCTTTACATTGAAGGCAGGTTTAGATGTTTTAAAATTTATGAACTTATGCACAAATCCATGTACGTGACCAATTAAGGTTTATCACCACCATGGATTAACTATTTTTGGATAAAACTTCCAGAGCTTATTTGTATTTAGGTTGTTCACCTCAATGTATCACATCAAAATTGGTATGAAATATTTAATGGGTGGCAAATTTCAAGATTAAAACTACTGTTACCCTTGACGAAAGGAAGACACCTTGCAGTATGGTTGTAAGTAACGAAACCTTCACCCCAGGCAACACCTGGATTTTTGCTGAAAGCTAATTCAACAAGAAAACTATTTTAAACACCAAATACAGCCACCTGCACAGGAAGCAGAGGGTGAGACGCACAGCTCAGTGGAGCGCCCAGCCTTACAACCCTGCGAGTCAGGCCAAACTCCACAAGGAAAATGCAGGCCCTGAATTTTAAAAAGAATTCAAGCAGCATCCCCAGTATTTCCATAATCAACAGCTGAATGCTAATTAAGCGAGCAGCATCAAGCAGCAGAGGAATCCCAGTGCAGTAAGCTACAGCACAACAGCAGTAAATGCTACCTTTAGCTTGCAAGCATAAATAAACAGAATTAATAACCCTCCAAGCATGCAAGGGTGACTTAATCTGTTTCGATTAGGTGCACTTCAGCCTGGGGCCTTTGTGTCATATTTAAATATGTTCATCATGTTTAATTAAAAACCTATTAATCTTGTTTCATTTTTTCTTTAAAGTTCTGATCTGTATTTCCTCCTCTTTCTCTTCACAAGTTCCACCAATTAGGAAGATTTTCTGATTGCTAATTTCAATACTCTTAGCATAACATAAATGAAACTGGCTAGCCATCAAACTCCCGTAAGCAGCAGATGTTCACGACTGTGGTTCCCTTCTTGACCATACCACTGTATTCAGTAAGCTTCATGAATGGACCTTGTATTCCTTCCAAAATGCATCTCTGATCGGGCTCAGCGTATCTTGCTTGGAATATAAGCCATGTCATAGCTACCAAGGTATTTCTCACAGTCACTCCATTCACTTTCAGTATTTGGTATAGAATTTGGCACAAATTTGGATTCAGCTCAAAGAAGATCTAAAGTATCACTCAGTACCGGAGCGAGTTCACTTAGCAAACACCATTATCTAAACACACACAAATTGTCCAAGGAGCTACTGAGAAAAAGTGTGGGATGAGAGAGGACCTGCTGCGCATTCCGAGGTCTAAGATCTCCAGAACCAGTGATTATCCGAAAGGCCCAGGAAGAAAAGGTCGAGTGTTGTGGCGGCAGCGGTAATGGAGGAGGAAAAACGCTAGACTGAGGATGACTTCAATTACAGTGAAAAGACAATAGCCCTGGACAGAGGAACCAACATTCTCCAAAGCCACACAGGGAGGGTCACCCTCACCCTTTCCAAGTTCACAGCGGAGGAGGCTGAGAAACAAGAAACAAAGGCTGCCAGAACAAAGTGCTGTGATCAAAGCAGAAAGTGAGCTGCAAATGCAGCTCAGGAGAGGGGCAGCGGGATGGAGCAAAGCCTTGCAGACCAGTGGAGGGGCCTGTCCGGCAAGGAGCACACGTGCACGCGGGGGAGAGTCGTGCTGTCCATGCCAACAGCACTGCCAGAGGGGCAGCTGCTTCCGTAGTCACGTGAATGTGCAGGGAGACACAGGTAGCTCCATCAGGTTACCGTACAATCGGCAACGACACTGAACAAGAACAACCCACATAGAAAACTGAGGGGAGTGAAAAGGGGGTTGGCCCACGGACTTCTTTTAACAGGAACACGTTTGTTTTGAACATTCTTGTGATTCCTGGGGGAGAAAATGTGAATACAAGGGAGGGAGACCACAGGGACTCAGCCCAAACCCAGGTAAGTGGAGGAGGGTTGTCCTGTTGTCCCCCAAACCTGTCCACGCCCTTTGTGCAAATCCTCACCGGACACTTCCTTCAGCCCTGCACTCCCTCCTCCCTCCCTCTCACAGTGATTCTACAAAGGGAAGCTCAACTTCCTGCAAGGAAGGGAAGGACTGCATCCTGAGGCTCCATGTGGACCACGCACCTCTCCATAAACATGAGCCCAAACTGACGTGGGTTCCTGCAGCTAAGTATTATCTTCCTGGACTCACTGTTCACCACTTTGTATGTAAAAGTACAGGGGGACTCTCTGCTATGTGAGGCTCCCCATTCCCCCTCATGCAAAAACCCCTGAGCAGTAGTAAGGGGGCCACAGCCAGTATCTCACAACATAAGCAAGAGGTGCAGGAGAAGGAACTCAGCTTTCTTTTAAGCAGGAAGAGAGGACTTTGTGTTGTGTATTTTAAAAATTCCAGAGGGAGCAAAGGTCATGGGAGAAGTGAAGGAAGCAGGGCAAGAGCGGTGGCTGGGGCAGGGGCTGGAGAGGCAGAAGAGCAGGGGGCCAGTGAAGGGGACGCCAGGAGGAGGGGCAGCAAGGTAGGGGAGGTGACACCAAAAGGACGTGGTAACAGAAGGGAGGGGAGGCTCCGGAACTGCGAGACAGTAAGCACCAGGGGCAGCTGCCACAGTGCACACGGACCGACAAGGACCTACGGGGTGCCAGGCCAGGACGCAGAGCACGGAAACAAGCTTGCAAAGTGTGGTGGACACCCCTGTTCCATCCTTTTTATCTCCTTGTAGCTTTCTTCCACCAAAGCATTTTGTAGAACTTTCAAATCTTGTCAATTAAAATCTCTTATCTCCCTCTTACATAAATACAATAATACAACATAATACATATCTCCCTCTTACACAACAGTATTAATATGACATCTCGAAACAGCTCAATGTTGGATCAAGTGCTGTGGTGCAGGTAAAGCCACTACCTCACTACCTGGGGCACCAGTATCCCAAATGGGTGCTGGTTCAAGTCCCAGCTACTACACTTTTTTTTTTTTTAAAGATTTATTTATTTATTTGAAAGGCGGGGGCCGGCGCCTCAGCTCACTAGGCTAATCCTCCACCTGCGGTGCTGGCACCCCAGGTTCTAATCCCGGTTGGGACGCCGGATTCTGTCCCGATTGCTCCTCTTCCAGGCCAGCTCTCTGCTGTGGTCCGGGAGTGCAGTGGAGGATGGCCCAGGTCCTTGGGCCCTGCACCCGCATGGGAGACCAGGAGGAAGCACCTGGCTCCTGGCTTTGGATCGGAGTGGCCACTTGGGGGGGTGAACCAACGGAAAAAGGAAGACCTTTCTCTCTGTCTCTGTAACTCTGTCTGTCCAAAAAGGAAAAAAAAAAAAAAAAAAAAAAAAAAAAAAAGGCAGACCCACAAGAGAGGCAGAGAGAGAGAGAGAGAGAGAGATCTTCCATCTTCTGGTTCACTCCCCAAATGGTCGCAATGGCTGGAACTGTGCTGATTTGAAGCCAAGAGCCAGGAGACTCCTCTGGGTCTCCCATACAGGTGCGGGAGCCCAAGGACTAGGCCATCCTCCATGGCTTTCCCAGCCCATAGCAGAGAGCTGGATCGGAAGAGGAGCAGTCTCAACTCAAACTGGCGCCCATATGGGATGCTGGCACTGCAGGCAGCAGCCTCACTCACCACGCCACAGTGATAGACCGTAGTCCTTTTTTTTTTTTTTTAAGATTATTTATTTATTTATTTGATAGGTAAAGTTATAGACAGTGAGAGAGAGAGAGACAGAGAGAAAGGTCTTCCTTCCATTGGTTCACTCCCCAAATGGCCACTACGGCCGGCACTGTGCCGATCCAAAGCCAGGAGTCAGGTGCTTCCTCCTGGTCTCACATGTGGGTGCAGGGCCCAAGCACTTGGGCCATCCTCCACTGCCTTCCCAGGCCACAGCAGAGAGCTGGACTGGAAGAGGAGCAACCAGGACAGAACCCGGGGCCCCAACCAGGACTAGAACCCGGTGCCCAAAGAGGATGCCGGTGCCGCAGGCGGAGATTAACCAAGTGAGACACAGCACTGCCCCCCCTTTTTAAAAAGAATTATTTTATTTATTTTAAAAGTCAGAATTAGAGTTAGAGTTAGAGAGAGAGAGAGAGAGAGAGAGAGGTCTTCCATTCTGCTTCACTCCCCCCAAAGACCACAACAGCCAGAGCTGATCTGAAGCCAGGAGCCAGGAGCTTCTTCTGGTCTCCCATGTGGGTACAGGGGCCCAAGGACTTGGGCCATCTTCTACTGCTTTCCCAGGCCATAGCAGAGAGCTGAATCAGAAGAAGAGTAGCCAGGACTCTAACCGGTGCCCATATGGGATGCCAGCACTGCAGGCTGGGGCTTTAACCCACTACACCACGCACCGGCCCCCCTACTCCACTTTCAAGCCAGCTCCCTGCTATGGACCGGGAAAAGCAGAAGATAACCCTAGTGCTTGGGAGCCTGCTACCCATGTAGGAGACCCAGAAGAAGCTCATGCCTCCAGCCAGGCCCAGCCCTGACCACTGTGGCCATCTGGGGAATGAACCAGCAGATCGAAGATCTGTGTGTGTGTGCATGTGCGTGTGTGTCTCTCTCTGTGTATTTGTCTCTGTGTGTCTGTGTGTCTCTGTCCTCTCTCTGTAACTCTGACTTTCAAATAAATAAATAAATCTTAAAAAAGAAAACCTCAATGTTTCCCCTTGGTCACTTTCTGTAAGATGTGTATATATCTCTTTACTAATTGTGTAAGATTTTTCAAAATTTTAACATTAAAAACAGCTATAGTAGGGTAGATGTTTGGCATAGCAACTAAGACTGTGCTTGTAGGGGCCGGCACTGTGGACAGTAGATGAAGCCTCCACCAGCGGCGCCGGCGTCCCATATGGGTGCCAGCTGCTGCTCCACTTTCATCCAGCTCCCTGGTAATGGGCTGGGAATGCAGTGGAGGATGGCCCAAATACCTGGGCCCCTGCACTCAGGTGGGAGATCCGGAAGAAGCTCCTGGCTTCAGATCAGCCCAGCTCCAGCCTTTGTAGCCATTTGGGGGGTGAACCAGTGGATGGAAGACTTTTTTCTTTGTCTCTGTCCTTCTCTCTAACTCTGCCTATCAAATAAATAAATCTTTTTTTAAAAAAAAGCACTCTGCTTACAATGCCTACATCCTGTATCAAGGTACCTAGGTTAGAGTCTCAATTCCGCTTCTGATTCCAACTCCCTAATAATACAAATGGGCACACTGGGAGGCAGTGGGGGATGGTCCCTGCCACCCAAGTAGCTAACAGAGACTGAGTTCTGGGCTTCTGGTTTCAGCCTGGCTCAGACCTGGCTGTTGCATGCATTTGGGGAGTGAACCAGCAGATGGAAGATTTTTATCTCTATCTCTGGCTTTCAAAAACAACAAAACAGCTATACTAATTTCAAGTTTGATAAGATGAAAACCTTAAGGGACCACACGCACCAGGACCATCTCTGTTGCTTCCTGGTTTACCCCCACGCCTCTCATCCCAACCACCTGCATCCACAGTCACTCCATGAACAAATTCTCTTGGTTCTGTCTTCAACGCAAATCTCAGATCTCATTACTTCTCATCTTCACCACCAATGCCATGCTGCTTGATCATACGGCTTCAGCCTGGACCATCCACTGGACTCAGCAGGGGAGGGAGCCCCACTGTCAGAGAAAGGTGTACCTCTGTTCAGACACTGCTCATGCAGAGCAAATCACCATGCCTTGACCATGGTCTGCAGCTCATACCTGATCTCCCATGAGACTCCCGGGTCAACCATCCATTCCTCTGCCACCCCCTAGGTGCTAACTGTGTAAGACATTTCAAAATTCAGTTTTGTGAACATGCCAACCATGCTTCCACCTTTGGGCTCATAATTCTACTCCCCCATGCCCCAAAGATTCCCTTCCCTAATACACCAAGATCTCGCCTAAGTGGGACTCACCAGCCTTCCCCAACACCCCTCCCCTCCTCCAGGGCGGTACCCCCACCCGGCTGATTCCCGCTCACTTCCCTACTCTATTTTCCTCCCCCCTTTACCTCTAACCAAACACAAACTGATGTGAGATGGAGCCCCTCCTAAAACATGACTCACGTAAGGAGGAACGCAGTGGTATTCTTCCAAAGAGCTCCTAGTGCAGCACGTGGCACCCAGTGGGCATCAGTAAATGCTGATGAATGAAATCAAAGAGCGAGACCAAGAAAGCACACACACTGCCACAACTCCTTTCAGAGCACACTGGGAAGTGCGGGCAGGGCTCGTAATCAACACGCATCAGTGCCTGCGTCCACACTTCATTCCGCACGCAGGGCACATGTCACTCTGTACTGTGGAAGCACGAGGAGTCTGTCCGCAAGTCACGAGACTGGTGTAGCTTGAGATGTGTCTGCCGGGTGGGAACCCACGGACCCGCAAGTCTGCCCTGCTGGGCTCATTCCGCTCTCCCAGCCCCTCTGGCGGCCACAGCGAGGGCTGCAGGTGTGTACCCATGCCTGCGCTTCCTGCTCCAGACTACTGCTCTGCATCCAGTTAAGGGACTTGCAAGGCTTCAAGATGAAACAAGGCCTTAACTCTGCTCTAGGGTATAAATCAACTGATTTTAACTGGCTTGTGTCTCAGAGTAGGGAAGTAACAGGCTAGCTTGCAACCAAAAACAAACCCAAATTAATTTTTTAGGAGTAATTATCAATTTCTCCTCTTTCTATGAAATTTCAAAGAGTCTTTCCCATCATTTACAGAACCTAATCTTACTAAAAAAAAAAATCAAGCTTTTCTATCCAATTTTGACACACGGAGACTCTGCCCCCTGGACTGACAGGATGCCATGGGCAGCCTGTCCCCATGACTGATGCCTCTGTAGGGGAGCTGTGCCCTGGGGAGCGAAGCCCTCAGCGACCCAGAACCCAGGTCCGCGCTGTTCATGCTCACCACTTCCTCCTCGGTCCAGCCCTTCTCAATCAGCTTGGGCACGGGCTTCTTCACCAGGCGCTGCAGGGCTTTGCCAGCATCATAGCCGCTTTCGTGGAGCTAGGAAGACAGCAACCCAGTTAGATAACTGCACCAAACGGCGGCCCTGCAGGCGATCGGCACAAAGCCAGCCAGCACTTCCTCACCAAAGGGACACAGTCTCACCATCAGGTTAGTCACTGAGGTGATCTGTTCTCCTCCAACCATTCCCCCCGTCCCCCACCCCCAACCCCACTGCAGCCCAGGGGTTCCAGCGGGTCTGGGAGAGGCAGACAGGGAAATCAAGGAGCACTCTGGCAACAGTAGGAACAGGACTAAGAGCACTGAAGTAACATCTGGTGAACATCTGGCCTAGCCCAGTGCTCAGCACATTCCTTACCCTCACGATCCTACCTGGACCCACAAGGAAAGTACCCCTCACTCAACCCTGGGCAACAGGAGCTGTTGTCACTCCACTTCACAGACCAGGAGACTAAGACACAGAGGGCTCATGTAAAGGTGTTGGGCACACTGAGCCACTAGTGGGTGGCAGAGCCCAGAATCAAACCCAGCCAGCAGGACAGGACCCCACTCTCATCTCACTGTCCCTCCAAGCAGCCACAGGACACACAGACTAAGTTCTTTCTTTGAGCATTTCTGAAGTTTTCCAGCTGCAGTAATTTCACTAAAAACGTTTAAAGTGGCTAAAACACAAGAACTTTATAAAGAAAGTAACTCTGTACTAGATGCTAATATTCAGTACCAGTGAGTGAGATGCTGGTTTCTCTACCTGTTTCCTTTAGGAACAGACGTCTCTCTCGTCAAAGCTAACTAGTGGGCCACATATCTCTCCAACCCTGGGCAGTGCTGGGCACCACAAACCCATTCTCCTTGCCGAGAGCCTTCTGCAGTGGCTTCAGTGGGCTCCACTCCCAGTTCCCGAGTCCCAACTTGCGGGTGATGGACAGAGCAGCAGGTGAGAAGATCTGTGGCTGTCCCTCCAAACCTCTCAGCACCAGTCTGCCCTTCCTTACACATCTAGTCCTCTTCTACAGAGACTGTCTCCAGCACCCACCTCAATCTGAAGCGTAAGGTGACACTCCAGACCACCTGCTAAATTAACCAGTAAGTGTATTCAACTGCTGTCCCTAAACAGACCCAATCCAACCTAAATCTCAGTCTGACTGAACTCAACTGGCCTTGTGCTGGGTGCCTCTTACACTCCAGGCAATGGGCGAGGTCCTGGACTCAACAGAGACAAATCAGAAGGCCAGAATCCCCTCGTGAGTGGACATTCTCATCTTTTCATCTGGGCTTCAATCCCTTATTTGAACAATTCACCACATCCACTGAACACCAGACAAATAAGCAGGAGCCTGCGTATGACCCAGTGCTTATCTCCAGGAGACTCAAAGACCGGGAGGAATGTGTTGTGGGGACACACCACATACAGGGGGACGAGATCACAAAGGCTGCATGGATCACAAGCACCGAGGTACAGACAGAGCTGAGGAATCACAAGATGAGCGAGCCCTGCGTCTTCTCTCCCAAGCAGCTGCTGTAGCCCCACCTGGGCCAGGCACACGCCAGCCGGCAGTAGCTGTTTATGGAATAAAGTCAATACAGAAATGCAAGTCTCTGTCCTAACCTGTTACCTGCTACCGGGGGGGACATCATAAATACCCATTTTTATTGTTCATTTAACAATTTTGAATTTCCAGAGCTATCAAGTTTGGAGGACATCTACTTATTGTATATTAAGACTGGAAAGCTTAGACTGTATGTTAACTGTAACAAGAAGTTAGCCACCTTAAAATAAAACAAAACACCCACTCTAGTGACCACTGTGGGGTCCTACTTGGGAGTGGTTGTACAGTGAGTGAATACCAATTTATTTATTTTAACGACATTTGTCTCTGGACTAAAACACTACCATAATTTGCAAATGTTCAAAAACTGTCCAATCTAGCCTTCTTTCATAGGTGTGAAAAGACTAGAGGTTAGATTTTCACATTTTGCCTAATATCCAAAACAAGGAGGGTCTATAATAAGAGCAGAAAAACTGTATTTTAAAGTACACATTTTAATAATAAGTTTCTAATAAAAAGCTCACAGCAAAGTTAACATTTTATAAGAGGCAATTACGAGGTATTTAAGAAAGTGTGAAAGCCATGGGCACTCAGGCCGACTGCCAGGACTCAAACTTCAGCCTCACTGCTTGCGGGGCTGTGACCTGGAGCCAGGCTCTCAGCCTCAGAGCGCCTCAGTGCTAACGTGGCTAAAAGTGGGATTCACGACACGGACCTCGTGCGCTAGTGCGAGCGTAAGGGCTACTCCCTCAGAACAGGAAGCAGTCCCATGTCAACGGTCAGTCTTCTAGATTAGAATACAACCTTTGTAGAGTTATAAAAAATTACTACGACATTTACAAAAACTATACATGTTTCACATAATTAACAATGTTAATACTGTACTTCATGTATAGGACACAGAAAAAACTTAAACTTTTAAAATCTTATGTGGGGCCAGCGCTGTGGTGCAGCAAATGAAGCCACCGCCTACAGTGCCAGCATCCAAAATGGGCACTGGATCGAGTCCCGGCTGCTTTACTTCCTATCCAGCTCTCTGCTGTGACCTGGGAAAGCAACAGAAGATGGCTAAGTCCTTGGGTCCCTGCACCCACGAAGTAAAAACTCTCTGCTGTGGGTCTCTGTACCCACGAAGAAGAAACTCCTGGCTCCTGGCTTCAGATCGGCACAGCTCTGGCTGTTGCAGCCATCTAGGGAGTGGGAGTGAATCAGTGGATGGAAGACCTCTCCCTCTCCCTCCCTCTGCTTCTCTGTAGCTATGCCTTTCAAATAAATAAATAAATCTTTAAATTAAAAAAAATAAAAATAAATCTTATGTGCTTGGCCCAGGAAATCATTCATGAAAGCGTAAGGTCTACTTCAAAAGCATGCTGCTGAGTAAGTGGAGCTCCGTCGAATGTCGTTCCTCCCGATGGCATTCCTGCTTTCTGGCGAACCATGGAGGGCTTACAACTACAGCTGGCAGACACGTCTCCAGGGACTCACTGCTGTGGCATTCTGGTTTCTTAGAGAGACTGCTACTGCCTGCACAAGGCCCCGCAGCCACACTTCTGGCGAGTGCTTCACGGGCAGAGAGGCAATACGCGAGCCTGTCCCGCTTCCCCACATCCTTCACAAAGCTTCCTTCCAGCTTACACGCTCCCCTGAAGAAGTTGAGACTGAAATGGTACCTGAGCATCTCTGCTGTTCAGCTCGGTAAATAACAGGTAATTCCATACTGTTTGGTCTATTCTCCCCCTAGCTTCTTAAACTGTTCCCACTGCTGACCTCTCCACGATATAAACCCAACACTGAGGTGCCTACAGAAAGACACGCTCGGAAAACAAAAGGCGTGGGACTATTTACCAAACGTAATGCAATACTTCTTGAACAAATTAAGTCAGCCTTGAACCGCGCTGCACTGTTGCTTCACAAGGGCCAGGGCCAGGAGCTGTTCTGGCCTACACTCTTCCTAGCATCCAAGAGAAGGTTTCTTGCTTTCTTTTCTTCTCTCTCTCTCTCTCTCTCTTTCTCTCTCTCTCTTTTTAAGATTTACTTATGTATTTGAAAAGCATAGGCAGAGAGAGGTCTTCCATCCACTGGTTCACTAGCTAAATGGCTGAAACAGCCAGAGCTGAGCCAATCGGAAGCCAGGAGCTTCTTCTGGGTCTCCCATGTAGGTACAGGGGCCCAAGGACTCGGGCCATCCTCCTCTGCTTTCCCAGGCCATAGCAGAGAGCTCGATCAGAAGCGGAGCAACCAGAACTTGAACCAGTGCTCACATAGGATGCTGGCACTGCAGACAGCGGCTTAACCTGCTACGCCACAGTGCTGGCCCCAAGATAAGCTTTCTAAACGGGTGGTGCAGTCCATGCTGCAAACGTTGACTTCTACTTTCCAGCACTCTCGTCTGAGAAAACTCTGAGAGCCCCTTACCATCTGAACCCCTATTTGGTCCATGTTTTTACCTATATATACATACCCATGATACAGTTTAATCTATAAATAAGGTACAGTAGGACATAATAACTAATAGAACAATTATAAGAAACCACAGTCAAACTTACATAAAACATATGAGTTGGTTATTTCTGGAATTCTTCCACGTAACAGGGTTAACAGCTGGCCGTAGGGAAGCAAAATCACAGACACAAGAGAACTAACGTAACTTCAATTATATTAAAGATGCACGCTTCACACACTAGAAGTGATTCTAGTTCATACAGTTTCACAACAAAGGAAGGTTATCTTCAGAGAACTTCGGAGAAATTACTGGACTTCACTCTTCATTCCCTGAACACATATGTGCTCAGGGCACGACTGTGCCAGCCAGCCTGACAGGTGCTGGGGAGGCCATGGCTGTGAACACAGAGGCGTGTGACTGAGGGCAGTGCGCACTCCTCAGTGCCAGCTCTATCGAAACATCACACCCCAACTCCGGGATCCTCAGAGATTAGGTTCTGCTCTCTGCACAACGCATCCAAAGCAAGAAAGCCCTTCTTAAAAGGAGTTTGTTTTCTGGAGGATTATGAAATATTTTCTTGTTCCAGACAGGGGCCAAATGACATTAGAAAAAGAGCTGAGCTAGACATTTCAATTGTGTTCTTCACATTAGTACATCTGGTAAGAGCACTGAAATACTGGCTACGTTTTTTAAAAAAAGAATTTAATTATTTGGAAGAGTTACAGAGAGAAGGACAGAGAGAGAAAGATCTTCAATCCACTGGTTTACTCCCTAGATGACTGCAATGGCCACCACTAAGCCATGTCTAAGCCAGGAGCCAGGAGTTTCTTCCAGGTCTCCCACGTGGGTGCAGGAGACCAGACACCTGGGTCATCCTCTGCTACTATCCCAGACAAGGAGCAGGACCAGAAGTAGAGCAGCCAGGACATGAGCCAGTGCCCATATGGGATGCTGGTGTCGCAGGCGGCAGCTTTACCCACTATGACATAATGCAGTCCCCAATACTGGCTATCTTAAATTTCTAAAAATCGTCACTAAAAAATATTTTCCTCCAGTATAGCATCTAGCACTGAACACTTTAAATAATTTCAATTTGTGAAAAATGTTATGTGGGTTTCAAATTTTTAACACCCGATCATGCCACACAGATGCATCTACATAATCAGAAAGTTACACGCAGGCTCCACAATACTGCCAAAATAAAAGGTTTGGGGCTGGCACTGTGGCATAGCAGCTCACGCTGCCAGCTGTGGTGCCGGCATCCCAAATGGGTGCTGGTTCAAGTCCCAGCTGCTCCACTTTCAATCCAGCTCTCTACTACGGCCTGGGGAAGCAGTAGAAGATGGCCCAAGTCCTTGGGCCCCTGCACCCGCATGGGAGACCCAAAAGAAGCTCCTGGCTCCTGGCTTCAGATCAGTGCAGCTCTGGCCATTGCGGCCAAATGGGGAGTGAACCATCGGATGGAAGACCTCTCTCTCCCTCTGCCTCTCTCTGTGTGACTCTGACTTTCAAATACATAAATAAATATATCTTTTAAAAAAAGTAAAAGGTTCTTAAATGTGAATCAGCTTTTCACTGTTCCCCTAGAGAAGGCTGCTGAAAGAAACTGCAAAGAAGATGAGGAAGGAACCCCAAGTCTTTACTCTGAAGCCACAGACACGCGACTCCAGCAAAGGTCTGTCTCTTTAGACCCTTCTGTCTACTCTGCGGTCAGGCCTGGCTGGGGAAACCTGGCAGCGAGCGCAACTTTAACACAATGTCGAGACTGCACTGTACGGAGCCCTGCAAGCAGCTCACAGAAACGCAGGGACCAAACAGCATCTGGGCTCAGCCAGCGCTCAATCTGCAAGTGTCCCTGACAGGAGAAGCACTCAGACGCCACAGCAGCCCCACCACCCCACAGCCACTGCACAGGGCTCAGCAGAAGCCACTTCCAGGTGCGTCCACAGCTGTGCGGCCAGTTTTTTCTTTTTAAAATCCAATGATCAAGGAAACATTTACTTGCAAATCTGTCTACCTCTTTCCACATCACTAAACCGGATGACTGTACTTACACAATCAAAAGCTGTCTTCACTAAAACACAGGGCAAGGTCTAGAGTTTACTGCTGGAATCTGACCACAGTGATTCCTCACCAAGCCATCCATCCTCTGAGTCACTAGATCACAGACATCCTTATTTTGCATTGTGTTCCGTGATCCCTGGGCTTGCTCCTCGGAATCCTCAGAGACACGTTCTTTCCTCCCTTTCCGGTTTGTTCCTCCTGAAAGAGCATGTGCCTATTCTTGCCCCGTTGGTCACCCAAGACCTCCTCCAGCGTGCTTCTGCATCAATGGGGCCCACATCACTCACATTCTCTTTGTCTTCTGTTCACTAGACAGAGTAACTAAGTAACTCCTTATACCACTGTTAAGCTAGCAATAGTATAAACTGGTGTGCAAAGCCAGGCACGAACTTTCCAGAGTAGAACAGTAGGGTATTTTTCTGCTACAAATAATAGAAGTTTCTGTTTTAAAAAACATTCTATTCAAGGCTGGTGCTGTGGCATAGTGGGCTAACCCACCGAAGCACCCAAAATGGGTGACGGCTGGAGTCCTGGCTGCTCCCTTTCCAATCCAGCTCCTGCTAATGTGCCTGGAAAAGCAGCAGAGGACCACCTAAATCCTTGGGGCCCTGCACCCAAATGGGAGACCTGGAAGAAGCTCCTAGCTCCTGGCTCTGCCCTGCCTCAGCCCTAGCTATTACAGTCATGTGGGGAGTGAACCAGCAGATGAAAGACCTCTCTCGGCCTCATCTGTCACTCTACCTTCCAAATAAATAAATCTTTAAATTAAAAAAAAAAAATAGTCTTTTTTGTAATTGAAAGGCAGACAGAGAGATGGAGAGAGAGAGAGAGAGAGAACTCCAATTCACTGATTTACTCCCCAAATGCCTCCGACAGCTGGTGCTGGACCAGGTGGAAGCCAGGAACCAGGAATTCAGCCCAGGTGGCCCACAAAGATGGCACAGACCCCAAGTACCTAAGCCATTATTTGCTGCCTCCCAGGATGCACACAAGCAGGAGGCTGGGACTTGAACCTAAACATTCCAAAATGTAAGATGCCACCCCAAACAGTGTCTTAACCACTGGCCCAAATGCCTGCCCCGGTAATAGTATTTCTGAAGAGCAAACACTCAGTTTGGTTTCACTGTAGCAGAAGTAACCACTACACTACTAAGTCACCCAGAACCTGGGCACACTGAACCAGTGCCTTCTACAGCCTAGGGACAAGAACCACAGGGTGTGGGGCAGGAAGCAGATTCTCAGCTTTGGCCCAAGTCAGCAGAGCTGAAGTTTTCATGTGCCAAATGAGCGTAAGACCACCACAGCTCAGCTGTGTCACAGAACATGGAGACACAGCACTTCAGGGTGTAAGACCACCACAGCTCAGCTGTACCACAGAACATGGAGACACAGCACTTCAGGGTGTAAGACCACCACAGCACAGCTGTACCACAGAACATGGAGACACAGCATTTCAGGGTATAAGACTACCACAGCGCAGCTGTACCACAGAACATGGTGACACAGCACTTCAGGGTGTAAGACCACCACAGCTCAGCTGTACCACAGAACATGGAGACACAGCACTTCAGGGTGTAAGACCACCACAGCTCAGCTGTACCACAGAACATGGAGACACAGCACTTCAGGGTGTAAGACCACCACAGCTCAGCTGTGTCACAGAACATGGAGACACAGCACTTCAGGGTGTAAGACCACCACAGCTCAGCTGTACCACAGAACATGGTGACACAGCATTTCAGGGTGTAAGATCACCACAGCGCAGCTGTACCACAGAACATGGAGACACAGCACTTCAGGGTGTAAGACCACCACAGCTCAGCTGTACCACAGAACATGGTGACACAGCTTTTCAGGGTGTAAGACCACCACATAACATGGAGACACAGCATTTCAGGGTATAAGACCACCACAGCTCAGCTGTACCACAGAACATGGTGACACAGCACTTCAGGGTGTAAGACCACCACAGAACACGGAGACACAGCATTTCAGGGTGTAAGACCACCACAGCTCAGCTGTACCACAGAACATGGAGACACAGCATTTCAGGGTGTAAGACCACCACAGCGCAGCTGTACCACAGAACATGGAGACACAGCATTTCAGGGTATAAGACCACCACAGCTCAGCTGTACCACAGAACATGGTGACACAGCACTTCAGGGTGTAAGACCACCACAGAACACGGAGACACAGCATTTCAGGGTGTAAGACCACCACAGCTCAGCTGTACCACAGAACATGGAGACACAGCATTTCAGGGTGTAAGACCACCACAGCGCAGCTGTACCACAGAACATGGAGACACAGCATTTCAGGGTGTAAGACCACCACAGCGCAGCTGTGTCACAGAACATGGAGACACTGACTGAGACACAGCATTTCAGGGTCCTCTGGAGCCCAAGTAGCTCCACACTAACAGGGAGGGAGCAAGCACTGGGATCACCAGTGGGTCAGCAGAGCCAATGACGCTGGAATCACTGCGCACTCGGCAACTGTGTCACTGGGGGAAAGGGTCAGGCCATGAGCAGAGAAAGGCTTTTTTGCATAATTGCCCAAGTTAAATCTGCTGCTCTCACTCAGCCTGACAAATCATTCCCTGCTTATTACTTTATGTAATTTAATATATAGAAGTGCTTTACTGGCAAGCTTCTCGAAAGAATAAATAATACTTAATGACTGCCTACAGTTTAATTAACTCATGATTGAACTTCTCATGGATTGCCATAAACATTAAATTATATCCTTCCTCAAAGCTGCTGTGGATAGAAATCTTGTTTCAGGCTTTAACTCCCCTGCCTAAACAACTCTGAAATTTCAGCAAATTTGTATGTTGGCAAAAGAGGTGAGAGAATCAACCCTAAAGCTCGGTTAGAAGTGTGTTACTTCACAGAGCAAGGATGAGGTCTTACTTTTAAAACGACTGAAAATGTGCACATGTCCGAACACCCCATTTACATTACAGCAGTCATTAAACACCTCTGGATCTCAGGCAGTCTTATTAGCATAAACTCTGCGTATTACCTCCAGGTTTCCAGTTTCTACTCTGGCTTCTCATTCCTGCTGCCATTCTCTGTCTGCATGATACTGCAAATAAATTTTCCTCCTGGCACAGCTCAGCTGTCAGGCACCTCTGTTCCATAATGAATCCATGAATTACATCTCCCTGCTCTGACATCTCTGGTCTCACACATCAAAATATTGTTCTTCAACTGTAATTTATAACTTAATTTAAATGTCCCTTTTCTCGTGACCTTTTTAGATCAAATGGCAGTGCATCTGGCAGTTTTTACTACCCCCAAGCATCCTCTTGCAATTATAGCCACTGTAGCAACTGTAAAAAAAGCGCATCTGAGTCGGACCATGGGCAGGATAAATATCAAGTAACTGCAGTCCATTGAGAACAATATTAGATTTCAAAGTCTCCTGCTATGCAAGATATACTTTCTACATATGGCAAGAAATTGTCAAAAATAACTCAGAAAACAAAAAGGGGGAGATTTGGAGATTTTAAAATCCCTCAAGTAGCTTTAATTACTTCAGTGATTAACATAAATAAGAAAGACCTTGGGGCAGGCCTCGCAGCACAGGTCAAGCTGCCACCTGTAACACTGGCATCCCACAGCTGAGCTCTGGCTGGAGTCCCAGGCTGCCCTACTCCGAATCCAGCTCCTTGTTAACGTGCCTGGGAATGCAGAGGAAAATGGCCCAGATTCTGTGCCACCACTACCCACAGGGAGAACCAGATGGAGTTCTAGGCTCCTGGCTTAAGACAAACCCCAGCTGTTGCAGCCATCTGGGGAGTGAGCCAGCAGATGGAAGATCTTTTTCTGTCTCTCCACTCTGCCTTTCAAATACGTAATAAATCTTTTGAAAAAAAAAATCTGCCCAAGACAAAGTTTTTCAAAATTTGTCCTAAGAAATAAATCACATACACGTTTTCATTTGCACATACACCATCAGCGACCTACACCAAGGCCACAGCAGGACACACATGATACACTTCAAAAAACCAGAATTAAAACTAAAAGCATAATGTTCATCTTCTTTGGCCACTACTACTCTGAGCGATGCTACTGAAGCACCAGAGGAGATAAATTTTCAGTGCTTCCTGATGGGAGCACACTGCAGTGACAACGGCCAAGATGCAGAACTCTGTGCTGCAGGCATGGCACGAGGGAAAGGCCAGTGAGAGTCATCAAAGCAACCTCACAGCCCCCTCCCGGCTGAGTCACCCAGGAGACAGCGAGGCCAGCGTCTGCGGAGCAAGCACAGTGTGTGTCGGTCCACGCACCATTGCTGGGCTGAGGGACTAAACGCAAGAACGAAGGCGGGCGCAGGATCTCATCCAGACCACAGCAGAGCAAGCTGCAGCTCAAGGGTCCTGTGGCGACCCCACATTCTACGTGGAAGTCTGCACCACGGCTCTGCTTCAGAACATCTCCACTGGGGCAGTGTAGTACCAGCGGGGGGGGGGGGGGGGGGGCATGTAAACAGTGCTTTCTCAGCTGCACCACCACACAAACACGTTGTTTTCTCTTAACACAGGGCTCAGAGCTGAGGGTGTGCCCAGGGAAGGAGGGAACCAGCAGCTCAGAGAAGACACACACACAAAAGAAGGAAATAAATGTTCTCATGAAAACACACACAGTGTCAGTGAACACTGATAGGGATGACATTTATTGGGTCTGGAAAATCCAAGATGACTCCAGGGAGTACGTTTTGAAAATGACAATCAGTGTCATCTGATTGACGTTGCCAATACGTAACGAAAAGCAGAAACCAAATGAAAACCACTATTTCAGGAGCAAGCAAAAACAGGCAGTGACACACCCAGGTAACATCTCATTTACAGCTGAGTTCTTGGCCCCACCCAGTGCTTCCACGCGGCTTATTCACAATTACTCGTGTGCGGAAAGGAGCAGGTCACCACCTCCTGGCTAGACCCACCAGGACGGGCCCAAGCCAGCAAGGAGAGGAGAAAATAAGCAGCAAAAGCTGGTACTCAACTAGGGCAGGGACTCTGTTCTGGAAACAGAGAAACCCAAGCTCTGAACTTCTTGGCCACTGCTGACCAGCAGTCTATTTGGAGGCTCTGCCCTGCACCAAGAGCCTAGGGTGGTCCTAGTACCAATGACATGGTCCGGGAGTCCCACAGAGTTGCTGCCTAAGTAGGACAGGGGTTCCTGGCTTTAGCTTAGACTTAAACCTTAGCTCTGCCACCAGCTGTGACGCAGGCACAGTCTCAGCCTAAGCCTCGGTCTCCCAGGTGCAGAATGGACAAATAGCTACCCATCTTGGAGAAGTGAAGACGGAAGGAAATCCGTGGTAAGCATCGATACTAGAAAATGTTCAGTTAAGAACAGGTGACTAAAAAAGGGTGGCACTGCATGGCAGTCACAGGGCAGCAGCTCGGGGAGGAGCCCAAGAATTCGGCACAGGGACTGTCACTCAGGAGGGAAAAGAGAGACTCCAGCAGCCTCCTGCCAGCACTAGGAAGTGGTGTGGAGTGAGGGACTGAAAAGGAAGATACCAGAGGATCGGGTGATAGGCTGGGAGCCCAGAGAAGCTTTGTGTCTGCGGGACCAGGACGCTCAGGGCAGAGCTGACGGCCCGTGCTGGGCAGAGCAGTCTTGGCTCTTTCTCTCTTCAGGTGCAACAGAGGGGCTCCAGCAGGTAATTTCTGAAACTTTCCAGTTTTTAACATTTTTTACTTTAAACATTTTTAACAGCTAAAACATTAAAGGACATTCTTCTAAAGTGAATAAAAGGCAATACTAATACATTAATTTAGAACAACAGAGAAGTTTAAATAGCCACTGAATGGGCCAATTCCCCAGGCCAAACACCTGCCAGCTTCCGACCTTCACCTTCACTTCAGGGGTTAACAGATGAAGGCTGTGCCTCCTAATTTTCAAGTCTCTACGAAAGCTCAAAATTTATGCAACATAGGTCTACAGGTGGAATTATGGGTAAATACTTACACAGTTAACATGTGTATAACTTCGCCTCTTAGAAACCAAATCCTTCCTTCTATTTTTTCTGTGAGTTCAGCCATAGAACAAAAAGGTATTGAGAGGGGACGAGCTCCCTGGAATCCAGCAAATGAATTTCCTAAGAACAGCGGCCTGGTGACAGAGCCTGAGTGCCCTCAGACCGCAGAGAGAAAAGCCAACTCATCCAGGCTGCTCAGCTGCTTGTCTGAACGGTAATTCCCTGTTAGCTGAGAAAGACCTCCTTCTGGCCGCAAGTGGCAGTGGTCAGGACCACAAGTAGAAGCTGCAACATATTTTCACCTACCCCGAGCTTCCTCACAGCTCTGAAAACCAAAAACATGTAATGGGAAACTGGGCTGAGGGCGACAAAATCCCACAGTTCCACCCATCTAGTGCGCCTGCTCATCAAGGCTAAACTGAGGTAGAAAACGCGTGTGATTTGTTCAGACAGTTCGCTAAAAAACAAAAACCAACCAACAGAAGACCGGCTGCATGACTGTTAAGGGAGCAACACTTGCACAAACTGCTTTAAATCCTACCTGGCAGAATCCAGCCTCAGAAACAATCGCTCCCAACACACAGGGCTCAGCAACCTGATCACAGAGGTTGCTGACAGGGATTTTAAGGGAGGGAGACGATATGACAATCTTTTTGGCCATGAAAACGAGGTCACAAAACAAATAAGATCAAAAAGCCATACACAGCATGGGAAGCTCCAGAGCTGGAAAAATGCCTGGCCAACCCCTTTTGTCTGGAGACAGCCACGAGAATCTGGAGACAGCCACGAGAACACAGCTTGAGTATCTGAGAAATGAGCAAAAAACATCAGAGCGGCCAAAGTGTGTCTCCCAGCCATGGTCCTGAAGAGTCAAGACCTCCCTCACATTGAACCTTGGAAATTTAGCCACCTGTGGGTGGCCATTTGGTACAGAAGTTACAGCGCCAGTTGGGATGCCTGAATTCAATATCAGAGAGCCTGGTTCAGCTCCTGGCTGGGCTCTCGATCCCAGCTTCCCACCAGAGAGTATCCTGGGAGTCAGCAGATGATGGGTTAAGTATCTGGGTCTCTGCTACCCACGGTGGAGACTTGAACTGAGTTCCCAGCTCCTGGCTCCAGCCTGACCCCAGCCTGGCCCAGCCCTGGCTGTTGCAGGCATTTGGGGAGTGAATAAGCAGATGGAAGATCTCTCTTTCTTTCTTCCCTCTTTCAAATAAAGTACATGTAAATAAATAAAATTTTTTTTAAAAATTTCACTACCTCACAGCTCTGGTTTTCCCATTCTACTATTAAGTCTCAAAAGGATTAAATAGAAGACTATATGATTTCAAAATAGGAACATCAGAACACAGCCTGACTGTGGAAGAAGCAAAAACCTGGTAAACCGTTCCACAACCAAACACCTTTTTTGTAATGGCCACTGCAATGATTACTCAAGAGGCATTAAGTAAAGGCAGACCTGATTTGAGAACATGTGCGTGTACAAACCCGTTTCTGAGATGGGGTTGCGGGGGGAGAAAAGGAAAAGAAAGAGCCAGTCTTCCTAACATGCTTGGGTAACCTGTAATCCCAAATACTGTGGTGTGCTAGAATACACAGCCCAACAGAGGCTGTGTGCAAAGTGGGCAGCACAGGCAGCAGCAGTGGGGCAGCCTGCGCAGGGCCCAAACGCAGGGAGAAGGGTGCAGGCTGGGCTCAGGGCATGGCTATGGGACTGGGAGCTCGCATCTACAAATACCACTAAATGGCAACATCCTCTCTGCTCTACCATGCCTAAGCCAGTACTGGGCAGGCTGACCTACAGCCTTGGAAAGGGGAGAAGCAGGAAGCTACAGAAGAATCCCTGCACAACCTGGGAGGACAGAATAAATCAGTCACTCCTAACAATCATGTCAGCTAAATAAATATGTTCTTTGCACAGAGAAAGGTGAAATACCCCTCTCAATATTTTACAAAACCAATGTCTTCAGATATTACAAAAATATCACAGTCACAGCTGGAAATATTTTTATCCTCTCAATGTCATAAAATCCACACTTAAATCTAAATAAGGCACAGCAGATGGAAAAGGACAGGATAAAAAATAATTTTATAATAAAATATTACAAGAAATTTAAAAATAAGTACAGATAAATCATGCATAATCTGAAATTCGAAATGCTCTGTAGTACGGAACTTTTTGAGCACAGACATGATGCTCAAAATTTTTTGGATTTAGGAGCATTTTGGATTCAGGATGCTCAACTGATAGGCTTTGTAATTATCCCAAATCCAAAAAAACTCCAAAATCTGAAACACTTCTGGACCCAAATATTTTGGACAAGGGATACTCAACCTGCACTATTATTTTCCTAATACTTTATATATGTATTAGTAGCTTTAGCTGTGGCAGGCAAAAACAAAACAAAACAAACAAAAAACACCAGAAAGTACCCATGGCAAATCCCTTGAGCGTGACTTCATTAAAAAAAAAAAAAAAATCTTCGCTGATATGATAAAGTTAAGGACCTTAAAATTAAAGATCGCGCTGGATGGCCCAGGTGGGCCCACTGTGCCTGGACAGCACTGGAAGACGGCCCCAATGTGTGGGTCCCTGCACATGTGTGGGAGAACTCGCTGGAGCTCCAGGCTCCTTGCTGTGGCCTGACCCAGCCCTGGCCATTTCAGCCATCTGGGGAATGAATCAGTAGAAACAAGATCAATCAGTCAATCTCTCTCTCTCTAGCTCTATCTTTCAAATAAATGAATAAATCTCTTTTAAGAATTATTTAGGAAAGTGTACAAAAGTATTCTGGGCAGGCGCCTGGCCCAGCAGTTCAGATGCCACACCCAGCACCCCAAATTCCTGGGTTCAAGTCCTGGCTCCAGCTCCTGAGTGTAGCACCAGGCTTCCCACCACCCACAAGGAAGACCTGGGCTGGGTTGGAGCTCTAAGCTCTGAAGGCATTTCAAGAGTGAGCCAGTGGATGGCAGCTCACTTGCTTGCTCCCTCTCCTTCTCCCCTTCCCTCCAAAATAAATTTAAAATAAAAAGTTTTAAAACTTAAGTATACCTCAAACGTATATAAGAAATATATACTAGGACAAATATTATAAATGTCTGTATTTTACAGTACATTTTAGAACTTCCATCAATTTATGAGCCCTTTCAAAACACATGGGTTTAATTTGTTCTAACAATGAGGTATTCATCAATTATTTACACTTTCATTAAAAGCTTACCCACAATGGCTTTGTAAACAGCAGGAACTCACATGAGTATTACTAAATAAGTGAATGAATGAGGGATTTTACTAAAACTTCTTCTTAAATGCAAAGCAGAAAAGGATGTGATCCCTATTTTCTAAATACTTACTGTGTTATTAATGCTTAATATAGGTTCAAAAACATGAAAATTCTAACCAAATGATAGTGTACATGTTTTCAAAGCACCATGTTTATCTCAAAACGTTTTATCACTTGGTTTTTTAAAGATTTATTTGTTTATTTGAAAGTTAGAACTACAGAAGGAGAGACAGAAACAGACAGAGTGATCATCCATCTGCTGGTTCACTCCCCTGGTGACAGTGACAGACAGGGCTGGGGCCAGGCTGAAGCCAAAATCAACGGCTTCATCTGATCTCCCACATGGGCGGCAGGGGCCCAAACACTTGGGCCTGCATCTGCTGCTTTCCCCAGGTCATTAGCAAGGACTTGACTGGAAGGAGCACCTGGGATGTGAACCGGTGCCCACGTGGGATGCCGGCATCACAAGCAGACGCTTCACCCACTACAACACATGCTGGCCCCCATTCTACCACTCTTCAGTGTGGGAACAAAGTCACCTGAGAGAGAAGCTCTCACACAGTAAACGAACTCTGCAGTTTGTCAAATAAAGAAAAAGCTGATCACTCCTCTAGCGCCACTGTGGTCCCAGGAAACCAGAGCAGAGGCAGGGACAGGCTGCGATGTAAAGATTTCCAATGGACTTGAGAGCAAATCCTCGGGGCCTGCGCTGTGACGCGGCAGGTTAATCCTCACGTGCAGTGCTGGTATCCAATATGAGCACTGGTTCGAGTCCCAGCTGCTCCTCTTCCAATCCAGCTCCCTGCCATGGCCTGGGAAAGCAGTGGAAGACGGCCCAAGCCCTTGGGCCCCTACACTCACATGGGAGACCCGGAAGAGGATCCTGGCTCCTGGCTGAATCAGCCCAGCTCTGGCCGTTGCAGCCATTGGGGAGTGAATCAGCAGATGAAAGACCTCTCTCTGTCTGTCTCTGTCTGTAACTCTACCTCTCAGATAAATAAATTATATATATAGCATTATATATATATATGTATACATATACATACATACATATATATATAATATACATATATATATATATTACAGATTTACCAGACATTTCAACAGAAGTGCTATAAGGCACTGGCCTCAGTTTGATCCTCTCCCCGAGTTTAAATTACTCTGTGGGTATACAAGTATGCTTATAAACTTGTAGATAATAATTACACTTGTCTCATAGAAGTGCTATGAAGATTAAGTTAGATTTCATTTATAAAAACCACTTAGAGGCTGGCATTATGGCACAGTGGCTTAAGCTGCCTCCTGCAATGCCAGCATCTCACCTGAGTGTGGGTTCGAGTCCCACCTGCTCCACTTCCAATCCAGCTCCCTGCTAATGTACCTGAGAAGGCACTAGATGATGGCCCAAGTACCTGTTACCCTGCTACCCACATGGGAGACGAAGACAGAGTTCCAGGCTCCTGACTTCAGACCACTGCAGCCATTTGGGGAGAGAACCAGTAGACGGAAGATCTCTCTCCCTCTGTTCTTGTAACTCTGCCTTCCAAATACATACAAATCTTAAAAGCAAAAAAACCACTTAAACTTTTGCCTAGCATAATCAACAAACTTTAGTCTTATTGTTTTATTATTATAAGTATCAAGCAGGGGCCAGCTCTGTGGCGCAGCAGGTAAAGCTGCCAAACGCAGTGCTGGCATCCCATACGGCTGCTCCATTTCCAATCCAGCTCTGCTATGGCCTGGGAAAGCAGAAGACGACGGCCCAAGTGCTCGGACCCCTGCACCTGCATGGGATTGGCCCAGCTCTGGCCGTGGCAGCCATCTGGGGAGTGAACCAGCAGATGGAAGACCTCTCTCTCATCCCCCCACCTCTGCCTCTAACTCTTCCATTTAAATTAAATAGATAAATTTTTTTTAAAAAAGTATCAAGCAGATGAATTATATAATTGATATCTAGTTAAAAGAATAATAATAGTGAAAAAATAGTCCTATGCCTGGTTCAAGCTTTGATGGATAAACTCAGGGTGGGAGAGAAATGTCTCAGCAAAGGCAAACATACAAAGAAAAGGAAAACCACACAAGACAAAAAAATAATGTGATGAGCACACATTCCTACAAACTCAGACCACATTTAGAAGATGTACTTAAGGGGGCTGGCACAGTGGGTTAAAGCCCTGACCTGAAGCACCGACATCCCATATAGGCGCTGATCCTAGTCCCAGCTGCTCCTCTTACGATCCAGCTCTCTGCTATGGCCTGGGAAAGCAGTGGAAGATGGCCCAAGTCCACCCATGTGGGAGACCCAGAAGAAGCTCTTGGCTTCGGTTCGGCATAACTCTAGCCATTGCCGCCATCTGGGGAGTGAACCAGTGGATGGAAGACCTCTGTCTCGACCTCTCTGTAATTCTTTCAAATAAATAAAATAAATCTTTAAAAAAATGTACTTAAGGTTACTGAGGAAGAATTTTGTTACCTTAAGTTGACCAGACATGGAAATGGGGCTTATGGGAAAAGAGTTACATACTGACTGACTCGATAATTGACTATTTATTTATTTATTTGAAAAGCAGAGCCACAGAAACAGTGAGAGACACAGAGACAGAGACAGACAGACAGACACACACACACACACACAACTTCTATCTGTTGCTTCATTCCCCAAATAGCCACAACAGGAAGGTATGAGCCAGGCTGAAGTCAGGAGCCAGGAACTCCATCCAGGTCTCCCACCTGAGTGTCAGGGGCCCAAGTACTTGGGCCATCATCTGCTGTCTTCCCAGGTGCATTAGCACGGAGCTGGATGGGAAGCAGAGCGGCCGTGAATCAAACTCGCATTTCAATATGGGATGCTGGCATTGCAAGCAGTAACTTACTTTGCTGCACCACAATACTGGCCCCAGGACACCACAGTTTAGAAGACCTACAGAGGGGCCAGCGCTGTGGTCAGTGGGTTAATCCTCCACCTGCAGTGCCGGCATCCCATATGGGCACCGGTTCTATTCCCAGCTGCTCCTCTTCCAATCCAGCTCTCTGCTGTGGCCTGGGAAAGCAGTGGAAGACGGTCCAGGTGCTTGGGCCCCTACACCTGTGTGGGAGACCCAGAAGAAACTCTCGGCTTCTGGCTTCAGATAGGCTCAGCTCTGGCTGTTGTGGCCAACTGGGGAGTGAACCAGTGGATGGAAGACCCTTCTCTTAAGCTCTCTCTCTTACTGTCTGTAACTCTACCTCTCAAATAAATAAATCTTTAAAAATAAAAAGGCATACAGAAAATGCTCATCAGGAAGAGAAATTAAATGGTTATTTATATAACAGCTGATACCACAGCATAGATGAAATTTGAAAATATCACCGCAGTGGAAGAAACCGGTCACAGCAGGCCACATACTGCACAATTACACTGACGTGAAATGTCCAGGACAGGCAAATCCAGACATGGAGAGTAAATCAGTGGTTCCAGGGGGAGGGATGGGGGGAAATGTGCAGCAATGAAGTCACTAATGGGGTGAGGCTCTTTTTGGGGAGACTAAAATGCTCTAAAATTGGCTGTGGTGACGGCTGTATGAATTTGTGAAAATGCTAAAAGCTATGAAATTGCACACTTAAATGGGTGAACTGTACGGCGACTGAATTATATCTCAGTAAAGCTGTTACATGAAAAGGAAAAGGAAGAAGCGGCTCCGGGGGCTCGCAGGGCAGAGCCAGGATGAAGGGCTGCAGCAGGAGTGGAGGCGAACAGAGCCTGCGCTAGGCGCTGCTGCCGAGCTACCGCGAAGGAAGCCACTGCTGCAGCAGGCGACAGAGGAGCCCATCCCAGAGGCTGCGATCCAAGTGGCCTTAGTCTGCCGCCCACCCTGAGGACTGTGAGATGAAGCTCCCACTGTCTTTCAACAAAGGGAGTGGGCCATAAGGTTCAACTGGAAGTAAATATAGAGATTATCTAAAAAGCAGAAAAAATTAAGGCATTAAATTTAAAAGGTCATCTTCATCCAAATGACGCCAAGGCAAACAATAAACGATGTACCGTGTGCTGGCAGGACTGTCACCTGCAACTTCAGGACAGAAGTGACTTTATAAGGTCATCAGCTCAAATGAAGGCATTTTGGTAACTTCTTCAACAGAAAAATTTTCAAAACTTAAGCTCATGTTTCTATTGGTCTATTAGTCAAAGTATAGAAATAAAAGTTGAAATTTCTTCATTATTATGCTGATAAGAGTTGAAAAGGTCTTGGCCTTGCCAGAAACCACAACTGCATGCTCTCTTCCTGCACATTTACTGATGCTGTAATTAACAATACAGCATGCAGTAACTCCTATATCCTTTTACTACAAAAATAAAACACAAGCAATGGTGTTTGTCAACACTGATTCATATGAGGTGCTGTTCTGAAATTTATTGGATTTTCATAATAAGAAATCATATGGCATATCAACTTTTCCCATTACTCTTTATCTTTCTTTTTCTTTTTCTTTTCTTTTTTTTTTTTTTTTTTTTTTTTTTTTGACAGTCAGAGTGGACAGTGAGAGAGAGACAGAGAGAAAGGTCTTCCTTTGCCGTTGGTTCACCCTCCAATGGCCGCCGCGGCCGGCACACCGCACTGATCCGAAGCCAGGAGCCAGGTGCCTCTCCTGGTCTCCCATGGGGTGCAGGGCCCAAGGACTTGGGCCATCCTCCACTGCACTCCCAGGCCACAGCAGAGAGCTGGCCTGGAAGAGGGGCAACCGGGACTAGAACCTGGTGTGCTGGCGCCACAGGCAGAGGATTAGCCTATTAAGTCGGCCCCCATTACTCTTTTCAACAACAAATCAAAAACCGAAAGAAAAAACGCCCTCTTCTTACCTTAACCTAAGTCAGCCAACATTAACCACTTACTGTTGGTGCCTCAAAACGCATACACAATAAAAGAGGAAGAAGTTACGGAAAGAGCATGGATGCAGAGTGAAACATCCCAGGGAGCCTGAGCACGTGTTTCCTAGGAATGGTTATAAAAGGGCCTCCTTGGCAATGCCTTATCTGGGAGCTCAGAAATATTCCAAATTAATTTAAGTCCTAAGCACTGAAAAACTAATCCAGGCCCAGACAACTACAAAGTCAAGTCCGTTTAAGATGAACAAATAGAAAATCTGATAGAAATTCTACACTTTTAATAAAAAAAGAAAAATATGAAAATAATCCTTATAGTAGGCTTACCTGCATATTCTGCTATGCCAACTTTATAATCAAGTTCTGGATGACTAAGTGTAATATGGCCTTGAACCTGATTTACCTTAAGTCATTCAACAAGTTCCTGGTACCTCTCTACCCTATACCAGTTATTGAGGTAGGGCTCAGAAGACAGTGATTAATACTCAATGATTAGTAAATAGTGAGATTTACAGATTAGAGATGAAAACATACTAAGCTCCTGGAAGACTTGAATTCTTTGTTGATAGAGACATGGGTCTGCATAAATAAATAAACAAGCAAATATAGAGTCCCTTGAACATGTAAAAAAGCTTAATCCACATACCTAAAAGCCATCCATATTTCAGAGAATAAAGAAGTGAAACTTTTGCCACATGATTATAAACTTTATTTATATAAAGTGAGTTTATGCATGAGGGTTGATGAGAAAATATAAACACAGAAATGACAATAAATTACTGAAAAAGTAAAAGAAATTTGAAAAGGGAAAAATGCCAGAAGCTAAAGAATGAAATCCCTTACCAATTTAGTAAAAATAAAACAGCATCCTTTTTTTCTAAAAACCTTTCTCATCCCAAATCACAGGCCTTTTCTGCAGTTTCTAAGCAAGAACACAGAGGTCTGCTTTGTAAATGGCCAAATAAATACAATTTCTCAAAGATGGCTGAATGAGCGCCACTGGAGTCAGACAGGACATCTCTGCACAGCACACAACAACGTGACAAACTGTACATGAGCTAACGTGTGTGGATGAGCCTAACCCAGCCTGCGTGTCAGAAGACACATACTTGGAACATACACAAGATCTGTCAGGGCGGGCACCACTGCTCCTTTATATTTTAACATAATCTTATACTTAGCACAACACATAAAACCATAAATAAAATAAACCCACATTATAGGTGCTCACAATTTATAACATACTCCTCTTCCAACAAGAGAGGCCACCATGTTCATTGCATCTTCTACCACAGCAGCACAAAACTCTTTCTTTTTTTTACTTCTTATGTAAGAAGTAAAAAGACTGGAGACAGCACTGTGGTATAGTGGGTAAAGCTGCCGCCTGCAGTGTCACCGTCCCATATGGGCACTGCTTTGAGGCCTGGGTGCTCCACTTCTGATCCAGCTCCCTGCTAATGTGCCTGGGAAAAGCAGCAGAAGATGGCCCAAGTCCTTGGGCCCCTGCACCTACATGGGAGACCCAGAGGAAGCTCCTGGTTCCTGGCTCAGCCCTGGCTGTTGCGGCCATTCGGGGAGTGAAACAGGAAGGCGATGGAGGATATCTATCTTTCCTTCTTTCTTTCTTCCTTTCTTTCTTTCTTTCTCTCTCTCTCTCTCTGTAAACTCTCCCTTTCAAATAAAATAAATAAATATTTTTGAAAAAAAGGAATGTATACATGTGGTTCAAGTTTTTTACTTAACCTAAGAATTACCTGCATGAAACTAAAAAGCACTCCAAAGATAAGTTAGAGCTTGCCAGACTATATAAAACAGCAAGAAACAATGACAGAGCTAACGTGCGCAAGAGATGAATATCACAGAGAGAGGAAAGATCAAAGTAAGAAGCCAGAAACAGCTATTCCATACAGCTATTCCACACAGCTATCCCATACAGCTATTCCATACAGCTATACCGTGCAGACAATGAATGGAAGAAAGGGCTGTGTCACTGCCAGACAAACAGAACTGAAGACAGACATCAAGTCACAGAGGTCACACCAAAAAGTGTAAAGGTCGATAAATGCACAAAGACGTCCACATGCCTGAAACACGTTAACACATGAGGCAAAGTGAACAGAACCAAGAAGAGCTCTACCCAAATCTAAAGAACTTAACACAGATCTCTTTGCAACTGGCAATGCATCCAGATTTTTTTTTTTTTTTTTTTAAACAGGCAGAGTGGACAGTGAGAGAGAGAGACAGAGAGAAAGGTCTTCCTTTTGCCATTGGTTCACCCTCCAATGGCTGCCGCGGTAGGCGCGCTGCGGCCAGCGCACCGCGCTGTTCCGATGGCAGGAGCCAGGTGCTTATCCTGGTCTCCCATGGGGTGCAGGGCCCAACGACTTGGGCCATCCTCCACTGCACTCCCTGGCCACAGCAGAGAGCTGGCCTGGAAGAGGGGCAACCGGGACAGGATCGGTGCCCCGACCGGGACTAGAACCCGGTGTGCCGGCGCCACAAGGCAGAGGATTAGCCTAGTGTGCATCCAGATTTTAAAATTCAGTATGGGGGCCACTGTCGTGGCACAGCAGACGAAGTCACCACCTGCAACACCGGCATCCCATATGGATGCTGGTTCAAATTTGCGATGCTCCATTTCTGATCCAGCTCCCTGCTAATGGCTTGGGAAAAGCAGCAGAAGATGGTCTAAGTGTTTGTGTCCCTGCCATCCGCAGGGGAGACCCAGATGAAGCTCCCAGGTCTGCCCTGGCTAAGTCCTGGCCATTGTAGACACTTGGTGAGTGAATCAACAGATGGAAGATCTTTCTCTTTCTTACTCTCTCTCTCTCTCTCTCCTCATCTCTCTGTACCTCTGATTTTCAAATAAATAAATAAATTTTTTAAAAAAGTTTTAGTATGATATAGAAGACCTCCACAATATCAACCATATTTTAAAAACTGATATATAAAATATTTCATAATATAAGTTACATAATTGCACCGTATAAATTCATCACAAGTGCACACAGAGCACTAACCAAGATAAATCACACACTCATCCAAGAAATACATCTCAAATGATTTCAAAAGGCTGAAATCTTATTAAATAGTCTCTGACCACAAGAGAATTAGGTCAGAAATCATTAACATCCAAAAAATGAAATTTAGAGAAACTCCAAGTATCTGTAAATAAAGCAATTTAAATCTAAATAATTTTTGTGTTAAAGAAAAAGCCACAAATTAAAATGTACAAATATTTGGAACATGGCTGACTGGCACAGTGGCTGAGACACCGGTGGAGAGGCCTGTGTTCTGTATAATGGAGTGCCTGGTTCAGTCCCTGGGTCTGGCTCCGATTCCAGCCTCCTGCCAATGCGGATCCTGAGTTCAGTCCCTGGGTCTGGCTCTGATTCCAGCCTCCTGCCAATGCGGATCCTGAGTTCAGTCCCTGGGTCTGGCTCTGATTCCAGCCTCCTGCCAATGCAGATCCTGGAAGCAAGCAGCTGGCATCTCATGCTGAGTCTCTACCGCCTGCAGGAGAGACCTGGATTGAAGTCCAGGTTCTGCTGGCTTTGGCCAAGACTAGTGAACTAGCAGGTAGAAGATCCCCTTATCTGTATATCTCAAATAAATTTTAAAAATGTATTTTGAATGTAATAGTAATGAGAGCAAATCAAATCAAAATTTGTGATAAAATCAGCAATCTAAGATCTCACTTTAGGAAGCTAGAAAAAATAATCAAATTAAACTTCAAATACATAGAATGAAAGAAGAGTCAACATTTTAGATCCTGAAGATATTAGGAGATAAGAAATGCATGAGTTTGTTACTGAGGAAAAAAAGAGATAACAGAAACATGCTTAACATTGTGCCAATCAACTTGATAACCTAAATGCAACAGTCAAAACACTTAAAAGACACAGATTTACAGATGATCAAAACTGACACGTGAAGAAACATAAAATCTGAATAAGCTTATGCCTGTGTGAAGTTTTAAACATTCCATAAAAACAGTGTTTAGACTCAGACGGTGTTAACAAAGATAAAATCCTCAATTCTCAACCCACACATCCTTTAAGAAAGCAGAATAGGGGCCGGCGCAGTGGCTCACTAGGCTAATCCTCCGCCTGCGGTGCCAGCACACCGGGTTCTAGTCCTGGTTGGGGCGCCGGATTCTGTCCCGGTTGCTCCTCTTCCAGTCCAGCTCTCTGCTATGGCCCGGGATGCAGTGGAGGATGGCCCAAGTGCCTGGGCCCTGCACCCGCATGGGAGACCAGGAGAAAGCACCTGGCTCCTGGCTTCGGATCAACACAGCGCACCGTGAGGGGTAAAGCAATGGAAAGAAGACCTTTCTCTCTGTCTCTCTCTCACTGTCTAACAGGCTAATCCTCCGCCTTGCGGCGCCGGCACACCAGGTTCTGGTCCCGGTCGGGGCACCGATCCTGTCCCGGTTGCCCCTCTTCCAGGCCAGCTCTCTGCTGTGGCCAGGGAGTGCAGTGGAGGATGGCCCAAGTGTTTGGGCTCTGCACCCCATGGGAGACCAGGAGAGGTGCCTGGCTCCTGCCATCGGAACAGCGCGGTGCGCTGGCCGCAGAACGCTACCGCGGCGGCCATTGGAGGGTGAACCAACAGCAAAGGAAGACCTTTCTCTCTGTCTCTCTCTCTCTTTCACTGTCCACTCTGCCTGTCAAAAAAAAAAAAGAAAAAAAAGAATAGGAGGAAATATTTGGCAAAGAATTTTTCTTTGAGGACAGTATTACTCTGATCTCAAAACCTAACAAAGATACCACCAAAAAATAAGACTATAACTAAATATCTCTTATGTACACAAAGATAAAATTCCTTAGGAAAATATCTGTAAATGGAAAACAATTTACATTTTTACATTTGAAATCAGCCAACATAACTCACCATACTAACAAAGTAAAGGTGAACAACTATGGGATGACCTTCTTTATTCTAAAGGGATAAAAAGCTATTAATTTTTTAAGATTTATTTATTTATTTGAAAGGCAGAGCCACAGAGAGGCAGAGACAGAGAGAAGTCTTCCATCCGCTGGTTTACTCCCCAAATGGCTGCAACAGCTGGGGTTGGGAAGATCTGAAGCCAGGAGCCAGGAGCTTCTTCTTCCAGGTCTCCCCACGTGCATGCAGGAGCCCAAGGACTCGGGCCATACTCTACTTGTTTCCTAGGCCACAGCAGAGAGCGGGATTGGAAGTGGAGCCGCTGGGACTCGAACTAGCGCCCATATGGGATGCCAGCACTGCAGGCCAGGGCTTTACTTGTCACGCCACAGCGCTGACCCCTTAAAAGCTATTGACAAAATTTAATGTCCATTCTTCATTTTAAAAAAATTAGAAAGGGGAAGGAGGAGGAGAAACAGAGCTGGCCCACAGGGATATCCATAGAAACAGACTCTGGTCCTTTTCCAAGACCTGCCTGCTCTGTCAGGTACATTTTCAACCAGAGGAATCTAACAACAACCCTATGTTGTATTTAATAGTGAAAGACTGGAAGCTTTCTGAAATCAGAAAGAAGGCAAAGATGGCCACTCCGGCCACTTCTACTCAGCATTATACCCTGGTCTAAGGGAGTGCAATAAAGCACAGAAAAGAACATGGATCTGAAAGGAAGAAGTAAAATTCTATGTGCAGGGCTGGTGCTGTGTTATAGCGGGTAAGCCAACGCCTGCAGTGCTGGCATCCTGTATGGCCGCCGGTTCAAATCCCGGCTGCTTTACTTCAGATCCAGCTCTCTGCTATGGCCTGGGAAAGCAGCAGAAGATGGCCCAAGGCCTTAGGCTGCTGCACGTGCGTGGGAGACCTGGAGGAAACTCCTGGCTCCTGATCAGCTCAGCTCCAGCCATTGTGGCCAACTGGGGAGTGAACCAGTGGATGGAAGACTCTCTCTGTGTAACTCTTTCAAATAAACAAATAAATAAATCATTAAAAAACCCATATGTGCAAAAGGTATGAATGATGACTTTGTATACAGAAAATCTTAATCAATCTGAAAGCTATTAGAAATAATCTGTGAATTTAGCAGGGCCAAAGGATACAAGGGTCAACACATAAAAATTAACTGTATTTCTAATCTATCAACATTTAGAAATTTAAATTTTAAAATATACAGCCTTATTCATAATAACTGCCAAACAGAAATTACCCAGGGGTAAACTGAACAAAATACGTAAGCACTTATACACCTGGGGCCGGCGCTGTGGTGTGGCAGGTGAGGCTACCACCTGCAGTGCTGGCATCCCATATGGGCGCCGGTTCAGATCCCAGTTGCTCCACTTCTGATCCAGCTCTCTGCTGTGGCCTGGGAAGGCAGTGGAAGATGGCCCAAGTCCTTGAGCCCCTGCACCAGTGTGGGAGACCCAGAAGAAGCTCCTGGCTCCTGGCTTTGGATCAGCGCAGCTCAGGCAGCTGCGGTCATCTGGGGAGTGAACCAGCGGACAGAAGACCTCTCTCTCTACCTCTGCCTCTATGTGGCTCTGCCTCTCAAATAAATAAATAAATCTTAAAAAAAATTTGTACACTGAAAACTGTAAAATTCTACTGCAGAAAATTTTCAAATATTAAAAATTAAGAGAGATCAAACATACATGAATTTGAAGATTCAATATGGTTAAAATGTCAATTCTTCTGTCTTTAATGTGATGTACACTGTTATTTAATGCTATAACTAGTACTCCAACGGTAGTTTTTTCACTTTGTGTTGCTATATGGGGCAAACTGTTGAAATCTTTACCTAATATATACTTAACTGATCTTCTGTATATAAAGAGAATTGAAAATGAATCTTGATGTGAATGGAAGGGGAGAGGGAGTGGGAAAGGGGAGCGTTGTGGGCGGGAGGGAAGTTATGGGAGGGGGGAAGCCATTGTAACCCATAAGCTGTAAAAAAATAATAAATAAAAAATAAAAAAATTTTAAAAATTAAAAAATATATACCTAAAATTTTTAAGACTAGCAAAAAAAAAAAAAAAAAAGTCAATTCTTCCCAAACTGACCCACAGATTCAATGCAATCACAAACAAAATCCCACAGGTATTTTAAAAAACAGAACTTGGCAAGCTGACTTCAAATTTTTTTTTCAAGATTTATTTATTTATTTGGAAGTTGAGTTACACACACACACACACAGATAGAGACAGAGACAAAAGAGAGGTTTTCCAACCACTGGTTCACTCCTCAATTGGCTGCAATGGCCTGAGCTGTGCCAATCTGAAGCCAGGAACCAGGAGCTTCTTCTGGGTTTCCCATGTGGGTGCAGGGGTCCAAGGACTTGGGCCATCTTCCACTGCCTTCCCAGGCCACAGCAGAGAGCTGGATCGGAAGTGGAACAGCCTGGAATTGAACCGGCACCCATATGGGATGCCAGCACTACAGGCAGCAGCTTTACCTACTACAGCATAGTGCATGCCCCTGACTTCAAATTTTATATGAAAATACAAATGATCTAAAATAAATCAGCCAAAGAAATCTTTAAAAAGAAGTGCAAAGTGAAAGAAACTAAGTTCAAAATTTCCATAAACTTACAGTACTCAAAATACAGAGAATCTAACAAAGATGGACAGATGAGTCAAACAGAATGAAATCCAAAAAAAGATCCAAATGAGGGTCTTCATAGAGTTTGTAGAAAATAAATATTTAAGAAAACCGTACAGGGGCTGGTGTTGTGGTGCAGTAGGTTAGGCATCCCCCTGTGGTGCTGGCATCCCAGATGGGTGTCAGTTTTTGTTGTTCCACTTCACATCCAGCTCCCTGTTGATGGCCTGGGAAAGCAGTAGAAGACTGCCCAAGTGCTTGGACCCTGCACCTGCATGGGAGACGGGAAAGAAGCTCCTGGTTCCTGGCTTTGGATTGGAGCAGCTCGACCGTTGCAGCTATTTGGGAAGTGAACCAGTGGACGGAAGACTTCTATCTGTAACGATGCCACTCAAGTAAATAAATAAATATTTAAATAAAAAGAAAGAGGCGGCCGATGCTGTGGTGTAGAGAGTAAAGCCACTGCCTGTAGTGTCGGCATCCCATTTGGGCGCCGGTTCAAGTCTTAGCTGCTCCACTTCCAATCCAGCTCTCTGCTACGGCCTGGGAAAGCAGTAGAAGATGGCCTAAGTCCTTGGGCCCCTGCACCTGCATGGGAGACCCAGAGGAAGCTCCTGGCTCCTGGCTTTGGATTGCTGCAGCTCCGGCCATTTCAGCCAATTGGAGAGTGAACTGTGAACCAGCAGATGGAAGACTACTTTCTTTGCCTCTCCTTCTTGGTGTAACTCTTTCAAATAAATAAATAAATCTTTTTTTTTTAATAAAAAGAAGAAAAGAAAACCACACATACATTGCAAAATTTTACATCAAAATATTCATTTTTCTTCTTTTACTTTAGTTATACCAGTTTCATGCATTTCATATATTAGGTTCAGGAACATAGTGATACTTCAACCCCTCCCTCCCACTCACGCTCCAACCCTTCTTCCTCCTCTGTCTCTCATTCCCATTCTTAATTTTTACAAATATCTATTTTCATAAAGTTAGCCCTACACTAAGTAAAAGAGCTCAACAAATAGAAAATCTTCATCTTTTAATTCCATGTTCTGTAACCTGGGCCAAGTACCCTCCTAACAACAAGTAGTTGGTTTTCCATAAAGGCATCAAGGCAGCTGAATCACAGAAGTCTTTTCAACAACTGGGATCTGTAAAGAACGAACTTTTACCCCTACTTCACCACACATACAAATTCAAAAGTAATCACAGACCTGAATATGAGAACTAGAATTTCTAGAAGAGGGCACAGAAATAGTCTTTATAATCTTGAAGTAGTCACAGATACTTCAATAAACAGAAAATAACAATTTACTGGTCTTCAGCAAAAAAAAAAAAAAAAATTTTAATTAATTTATTTATTTGAAAGCCAGAGTTACACAGAGAGAGGAGAGGCAGAGAGAGGTCTTCCATCCATTGGTTCACTCCCCAACTGGCTGCAACGGCTGGAGCTGCGCTGATTCGAAGCCAGGAGCCAGGAGCTTCTTCCCAGTCTCCTACGTGGGTGCAGGGCCCAAGCACTTAGGCCATCTTCTGCCACCTTCCCAGGCCATAGCAGAGAGCTGGATCGGAAGTGGAGAAACTGGGTCTCGAACCGGTGTCCATATGGGATGCCTGCACTGCAGGTGGTGGCTCTACCTGCTACACCACAGCACCAGACCCCAGCCAAATTAAATACTAAAGACACCATGGAGCAGAAAACCTTCACAACACATAAATCACAGGATGTCTACCTAGAATATAAAAAGAAATCTTACAGTTGAGGACAAATAACCCAACCCAAAAGCTGAGGGAAGATCTGAACAGATGCTGCACAGAGACAACAGTGGACAGCAGGACAGCGAGGCTGGACACCACGGTGAATCTGTATCAGGGCACACGCCTTAGAGTGGTGAGGAAAGGACTGGCAGGCACCACACCTCCATGCGGAAGCTGAGAAACCTTCTCTGGAAACCAGTTTGATGAGACACACACATACAATTTAGACACTCCACTCCTAGGTATTTGCTGAGTGAAATGAAAATATTCACATAAAAACTGGCACAGCAGTGCTGATAGCACCTTTATTCATAACAGCAGAAAGCTGGGAAACAAACCAAATGTCCATCATCACATGGAAGGGTGCACATCCTCTACGACGCAGCAACACAGAGGAGGCAACATGACCTCAACACTACCAAGGTTAACAGGAGCCAGACCCAGGGGACTGCACGTGATTCCATTCATACCCTACTCTAGGACAAGCTTTCAAACAGTTCATGGAGGGCCAGGGTTGAGGTGCAGTGAGCTAAGCCACTGCCTGATCCCACATGGATGCCAGTGCAGGCCCCAGCTGCCTCACTTCTGATTCAGCTCCTGCTAACGTGCCTGGGAAAGCAGCAGAAAACAGATAAAGTGCTCAGGACTGCAACCCCATGGGAGACTCAGATGAAACTGCTAGTTCCCCACTTCGGCCTGCTCTAGCCCTGGCCAGGCCATTTGGGGAATGAAACAACAGATGGAAGATTTTCTCTCTCTCTCTCTGTCTTTCAAACAGATAAATAAACCTTCAAAAAAAAAAAAAAAGTGATAAAAAATGCCTATAACAAAAAACACTGTATAGGAATTTCAAAAAATTTCTGCACCAAAATATAAATATCCTTTAATTCCATTTTTCCATGAACTCTCTGAATTCTTCTCATAATATGACAGAATCCCAACAATGGTCCTATGAGGCTGAAAGCAGAAAAGATTAAAAAGGTTGCACATAAGGCAATTTTCAGGGGTCTGGAAATGTATTCTATCTTCATCATTACAGTAATTACACAGGTGCATATATCTTTAAAAACTCATTAAACTGTAGGCTTTAAATCAGAGAAGTTTATTATACACAACTGTATCCTAGTAAGTTGTTTTGAAAATCAAATACTAGGGGCAGTGCTGTGGCACAGTCGGTTGATCCTCCAGCTGAGGCACTGGCATCCCATATGGGTGCTGGTTCAAGTCCTGGCCTCTTCACTTCTGATCCAGCTCCCTGCTAATGGCCTAGGAAAGCAGTGGAAGATG
Source organism: Lepus europaeus (assembly GCF_033115175.1). Lineage (NCBI taxonomy): Eukaryota > Metazoa > Chordata > Mammalia > Lagomorpha > Leporidae > Lepus > Lepus europaeus. The sequence continues at coordinate 5,278,070 of NC_084831.1, forward strand.
GCCCAAGTGCTATGCAGGAGTCCCAGAAGAAGCGCCTGGCTTTAGATCAGCTCAGCTCCAGCCATTGCATCCATTTGGGAAGTCAATCAGTGGATGGAAGACCTCTCAGTCTCCCCTTCTCTGTCTGTAACTCAAATAACTGCCTCTCAAATAATCAAATAAATAAATAAATCTTTAAGAAAATCAAATACTAAAAACTTCTGGGCCAGCACTGCAGTCCAGTGGGTTAAGCTGCTGCCTATAACACTGGCATCCCAGGTGAGTGCCAAGGTAAGTCACAGCTGCTCTGACTTCAGCTTGGCCCAGGCCCAGCCATTGCAGACACTTGGGGAGTGAACCAGCAGATGGAAGATCTCTCTCTCTCTCTCTCTCTCTCTCTTTGTAATTCTCACTTTCAAATAAAAATAAAATCTTTTCAAAAAGTACTAAAGGCCGGCGCCACGGCTCACTAGGCTAATCCTCCACCTTGCGGCGCCGGCACACCAGGTTCTAGTCCCGGTCGGGGCACCAATCCTGTCCCGGTTGCCCCTCTTCCAGGCCAGCTCTCTGCTGTGGCCAGGGAGTGCAGTGGAGGATGGCCCAAGTCCTTGGGTCCTGCACCCCATGGGAGACCAGGAGAAGCACCTGGCTCCTGCCACCGGATCAGCACGGTGCGCCGGCTGCAGCGCGCTACCACGGCGGCCATTGGAGGGTGAACCAACGGCAAAAGGAAGACCTTTCTCTCTGTCTCTCTCTCACTGTCCACTCTGCCTGTCAAAAAAAAAAAAAAGTACTAAAAACTTTATTTCTAAATAATAAAGAAAAAACAATCAAAATAAGAAATACAAAAGTTTAGATTAAAAAAAAAAACAAAAAACAAAAAAAACAGGTCCATATATTTGTCCTAACAGGCTACCAAAATTTTTCTAATAATAAGGTTTTTTTTTTTAAATTTGTTCATTTAAATGCACTTATATCTAAACAGTCCTTTTGGGATATTAAAAACACTCTAATGTAAGTACCTAACAAATTTTATGTATTTAAAATTTTATGCCAGGGGCCGGTGCTGTGGCACAGCGGATTAAAGCCCTGGCCTGAAGCGCCGGCATCCCATATGGGCACTGGTTCTAGTCCCAGCTGTTCCTCTTCGATCCAGCTCTCTGCTATGGCCTGGGAAAGCAGTAGAAGATGGCCCAAGTCTTTGGGCCCCTGCACTGTGAGAGACCTGGAAGAAGCTCCTGGCTCCTGGCTTCAGATCGGCACAGTTCTGGCCATTGCGGTCAATTGGGGAGTGAACCAGCAGATGAAGACCTCTCTCTCTGTCTCTACCTCTCTCTGTAACTCTTTCAAATAAATAAAATAAAATCTTAAAAAAAAAAATAAGTTATGTGCCACTAACTTAATAAATGCCTAACGCTGTTTGAAATCTATGTTACATACTCCAGTAAGTAAACAGACTTCTCAAAAAGCAATGTATGCACTTTTTTTTTAATGTACGTACCTTTTAAATTTACTACTTTATACATGCCAAATCTTACATTACTCTAAAGAAGTCAAAATGCACCTAAGGGTGGCACTGCGTCTGGCAGTTAAGAAGCCTGGGTTTGCGCCCTGGCTCTGCTCCCTATTCCAGCTCCGGGGAGGCAGCAGTGAGGGTTCAGGAGGCTGAGTCCCTGCCATCAATGACAGACCTGAACGGAGCTGCCAGTCCCAGGATCCTGGTTTCAGCCCAGCCCCAGCCACTGTGGGCTTATGAAGAGTGAAACAGCAGACAGCATCTCTGTCTCTGTCTCTCTCTCTCTCCCTCTGCCTTTTAAATTATATATATATAATGTGTGTGTATATATATGAACACTACTTTCTCACAAGATCTGTTCATTCAGTTTACTTTTCATTAAGCAAAACGTCTACAGCTGTAATTCTGTGAGTCAGTACAACAAACAAGGTAGAAAATTAACACAGCACTAAACTTTTCATTTGATCACAAAATAAGCAGATGGTGCACAGTCTCACAGAGGCTAAACGTACCAGTGTTGCGTGACTCAGGACATCTGAGCCGTCCTGGGCCAGCACGTCGGGGAGAATTCCAAGTGAAGGGAAGGCAGCTTCAGGGAAACACAGCCACGAAGCCCACCGTAGCGACCTGCCACAAGGGGCCGTGGCCATTTCTGAGAAACACAGCCATGAAGCCCACCGTACCAACCTGCCACAAGGGGCCGTGGCCATTTCTGCACAGAGGTACGTTCTACAGATTCTTGGAGGATTTGGAATAAGGAAATAAAATAACAGAAATTGAGAAAAGTGCCAGAAATAGGCATTTAATTAACTACAGTAAAATCTTCATTATTCAAAATTCACCTAACACCATCTTGAAAGCAGGATTTTTTCCCCATATCTCTTTTCTACAAAAACAAATCCCCAACAGAAAAATCTCCTTCCAAAGACTTTCTCTGAAAGTTTGCACTTGAGCGACTCTGAATTCAGATATTCACACTGAACCGACCCACAAGAACAGTTTACGGTGTCAATTTGACTCTCAGCTTCCTCATTTGTAAAATAAGCTTGAAAGCCCATCCTGACTTTATCATTAATGTTCAGAATAAAGAATCCTCATTAAAAAAAAAAAAAAAGCTAGCTGCCAAATTGGTGAGAAAGTACAAAAATGTATTTTATTGGAATGTGAAAAAACACTGTTATTTAGAACACACACGCTCCCAGCAAGATTACTCAGTCCAATATACAGAGACCACCTCAAGGTAACATAATACTCAAGAAACCTAGGGGCCGGCACTGTGGCACAGCGGGTTAATGCCCTGGCCTGAAGTGCTAACATCCCATGTGGGCGCCGCTTTGAGACCTGGCTGCTTCACTTCCGATCCAGCTCTCTGCTATGGCCTGGGAAAGCAGTAGAAGATGGCCCAGGTCCTTGGGCCCCTGCACCCACGTGGGAGACCCGGAGAAAGCTTCTGGCCCCTGGCCTTGGATTGGCTCAGCTCTGACCATTGTGGCCAAATGGGGAGTGAACCAGTTGATGGAAGATATCTCTCTCTGCCTCTGCCTCTCCTCTCTATGTGTAACTCTGACTTTCAAATAAATAAATAAATCTTAAAAAAAAAAAAAAAAAAAAAAACCTGATTAGACCAGCAAGAAAAGTGGACGTATCACACAGATATTTACACATGCTCCACTGTGCAGCAGGCTGTACAGTGGAGACTGCACAGTGCAAAAGTCCCTAAGTAGGGATGAGAATTACCCTGTGTCATGGCCTTTCTGGACTGAGTACTCCGTAAGTCATCTGGCCGTTTTAAGCCTCAGGTTCTCATCTATTTAGAGAATGGAACAGATGATCTCAAAAGTTCCTTCCAACTATAGTGACCTCTCAAGGAAAAAAAACAAAACACGGGGGTGCTTAGATTGCATTTAATCATTGGAAGAACTCCTTAGCCTCTTGCACGATTTCTAAGTATTATAATCAACCAGACAGACTCGTTCTTAAAATATTAGAAATTGGTTCCATAATGGGAGAGGGAGTGGGAGATGGGAGGGTTGTGGGTGGGGGGGAAAAAGCCACTGTAATCCATAAGCTGTACTTTGGAAATTTGTATTTATTAAATAAAAGTTAAAAAAAAAAAAAAAAAAGAAATCGGTTCCCTAAATATTCATTAGTACTCCTTAAGATTTGATCCCAGATAGAAAACTGAGACGCACTGGTCCATGTAACTTAAATTCCCTTACAGCCCTCTGGGATATATTATCCTAAGGCCAAAGTGAAGTATCTATCAGTAAGCTGGTTTCGGTAACCATACTGTTGGCAGCAGCTGTTATTCTGAACCGCTGTGTATATAGTAGGGAGAAAAGCAAATGAGTAATTATGATGATTATGTCATGCAACTGACTCAGTAATACTAGGCTCACTTATTTCTTACTTTCGATTTGGGACAGATTGTTAGTTCTAAAAGTTAATTTTCTTTTATAATCATGTGAAATACTTACATTAGTCCAAAGCAAACTCCCTAAAACACAAGTTTGCCTCCAAAAAGTCTAGTTACTTCTCTATGCCTCTACACACTTTCAAATGCAAGATCTTAGGCACACTGATGAAGATCAAAGCCTAGTTTTGGACCCAAATCTTGATTGTTTGATTTGGATTGTGACTTGATCTCTCCAGATATACCTCCTGGTGTTTAAACGGTGATATTATTATAACCAACTTCCGAGGCATGTTGTGAGGAATACTAAGTAGGTCATAAATATACAGTATTTAGCTTCATGAAATCTCAGGGAGTGTCAACCACTATTATCAGAACCTCATTTGATCCACCACAGTCCTACAGTGCACACACAGATCAGGAAATGAACCTGCAGGTACCACATCACTTGCCTCAGGTCACAGAGCCCGAGGTGGACCCAAGATGACCATTCACCTACCACTCCCAGCAAACCCCTCCCCTCACCATACTCACTGCTAAAACCACAGCGGGGTCAGTCTGCATGCTCATCACATAGTTCCCACAGCCAGCCCCACAGGAAAAGAACTGTCTTCCAGCCCCAGGTGATTTCAAAACACCTACTGTGTTCAGTGCATTGAGCGTGGTGTCATCCCGAGACGCAGCAACACAGCCATCTTCTGTGGAGCCTCCATCACACATCCCTGCAAAGGCTGCCATGCTCCTGCGAGACAGAAACGTCAGAATGGAGACTTCAACCCTCAGCTTCCAGAGTACATGTTCAGCTCAAAATAAACTCTACTAGCATGATGTGCCGGATTAACCAGAGTTCTCAGTCCGGCCTCTGCTCTCCCTGCAGTTCCTCTACAAGTAGCCCTGGCCCACTCAGAGAAACGCCACCTTCAGCTGGCCCAGCTGTGTTATTTCTTCCCACGCTCTCCTGAACGCACAAAGAATCTGAGTCTACTTGCCATGATACTCCCTGGATTCCAAAACCTTCAAAGAAACACATTCAGAAAACACATGAAACTAAGTACCCTGAAACTTCATTCCTCTCATTCCGTACATCACCATCTTCAGGTGAATGACAAGAGAAAAGTCAGAGAGTACAGAAACCTCTCATCGCTCCTGGATACCCCAGGCACCGCTCTGGCCGACTAGCAGATAGCCAGAGCTGACGTGCAGGTGCCTTGACCTTGCTTCCCAGACTTCTGCTGCACAGGGCTGATGCTGCGTGAGTTCCAGAAATCACTGCGGACAAAGGAAGCTCTCTGTCTCTCCTGAATCATGTTAGGAACAAATTGAAACTTCTTTTTAGCACCTCAGGCATTTAAACCTTACCAAGTTCTACAAGGCATTCACAGGCAAATGTTCACAAAAATGTCAAATTCAGGCCAAGTACTAACAGCCACAAAGTAGAAAGCTCACACGAAATCTGTAATGGGATTTTGAGAGGGGCTGAGTAACTCAGTTATTCAACTAGGCCAAGGTATGGATAACTCTCTCTCACTGCAAGGTGCTCTCCTTAGGAGTCACAAACTTTCATGTGGGACAAACACGAGAACAAAGAGGTGACTTTACATGGTGAAGAAGGCTAAGGGCCTCCTACACGGCAAAACTGATGATGCCCGGCACATGCACGAACGGTCAAGGGATTCAGTTCAGACCGCAGAACACAGCAGACTCCTGTTACCTTGCTGCCCTCAAGTACATCAGGAGGTCACAGTCATTAACTCCAGGCATCCAGACCAGTTCTTCATGTTGGGTCACGGTATCCCCATCTGGAGAAGGAAATGGCTGCAAATCCGGAAGTTTGGCCTGCAAGACAGGGATGCAGAAGGCAAATCAAGGCATGTACTATACAGAGCTGTCTTAGCAGAGGCAGTCCTTGGGGACAGATGCATAGTTTACTAAGCCTTTCTCGTTAGGTAGCAAAAAAAAAAAAAATACAGTGCATCATTTAAACATTCCTGGGTTGCAAGGCAAGACCATTTCATCACAGATTTCACAGTGGGCTGTTAAACCTCCATTTAAGAAGCAACAAGGAGCCGTCTCTGTGGTGTAGTGGGTAAAACCACCACCTCCAGTGCCGGTATCCTATATGAGCACCAGTTGGAGTCCTGGCTGCCACTTCCAGTCCAGTTCTCTGCTGTGGCCTGGGAAAGCAGTGGAGGATGGCCCAAGTCCTTGGGCCCTTGTACCCACATAGGAGACCCGGAAGAAGCTCCAGGCTCCTGGCTTTGGATGGGCTCAGCTCAGCTCCAGCCACTGGGGCCATTTGGAGAATGAACCAGCAGACAGATGTCCCTCTCTCCCTCCCTCCCCCTCTCTCTGCCTCTGCCTCGGCCTGTAACTCTGCCTTTCAAATAAATAAATAAATCTTAAAAGGAAAAGCAACAAATACTGTCAAAGTAAAATAGTGCCTATATGATCCAAAGAGTGAAACAGAAATGAACATATGAATAACACACATTTCTTAGAAGACAGCACTAACTTGGTAAGAGAAGGGAAACACACATAGTCAGTAATGAGTTTACATGCAAGACACAGACACATCAATGAAACTGCACCTAAAGATATTTGTTAAAAAGTTAAAAGGAGAGGGGCCAGCACTGTGGCGCAGCGGGTTAAGACCCTGGCCTGAAGCGCTGCCATCCCATATGGGTGCCGGGTCTAGTCCCGTCTGCTCCTCTTCCGATCCAGCTTTCTGCTGTGGCCTGGGAAGGCAGTGGAAGATGGCCCAAGTCCTTGGGCCCCTGTACCCACGTGGGAGACCCGGAAGAGGCTCCTGGCTTCGGATCAACACAGCTCCAGCTATTGCAGCCAACTGGGGAGTGAATCATCAGAAGGAAGACCTCTCTCTCTCTCTCTCTCTCTCTCTCTCTGCCTCTCCTCTCTCTGTATAACTCTTTCAAATAAATAAATAAATCTTAAAAAAAAAATTAAAGGCACTATCCTATTAGAATAGTGTTACTCTCAAGAGAATCAATAGTCAACACCAAACACAATAAGTACGTTAACATTAAAAGTACACCCGAAATGACCTATGATGATAGAAATCAAGTCAGAGGTTGCTTTGGGGAGGTGAGAATGGCTACAAAGGTGCAGGAAGGAACTTTCTGGGATGGCAGAAATATTCTATTTTTGTATCAATCATCTAAGTTGACTGAGCAGTATGCTTATGATATGGGCACCTCATTACACATAAAATACATCTCAATAAAAAGAACTCAACAACCCAGATTCTAAGTCACCAGATTCAAGTAGCTCTGGCATATCCTCCTCCTAACTCTACTGAGGCAGAGCAAGGGGAAGCCAGCTCCCACCGTGACTGTCACAACCACTGAGAGCTATGAAAAGTCAAGCATCTGCAAGACACACATGTTCCTATCTCATCAAAAGATGAACATATCTGATATTTCCAGCTCAGAGCTAGAGTTAAGAAGCTCCAGTGTACACAGAGCTCAGGCATAAAATAGAAGTAAATGAAGCAAGCGGGCAGAGCGTACGGCAGCACTGTACAACAGGAACAAACCGAGAGGCATACATTCAGTTTCACGAGGTCTAGTGGCCACATAAAGTAGGACACCACATCTCAATTTGGAATGACCACGTCCCAAGTGCTTAATCCAGCCACCCATGGCAGAGACTCCTCTGCTACAGTGCAGATGCAGGGTATACCACAGGGAAACAGAAACAGAACTGCTCTACCTGCACAATGCTGCCATGCAGGCATCGGAACCAGGGTCTACACAGCCTCCAATTTTTTCCAAACTCCAGAAATCACTTTAACGTGAAAGCTGGTGGTTTTAAATGTTCGTTATTCAAGTTTTTAAACAAAGATGTGTAGCAAAACACCACATCAGGATGTTATGTGGCTCTCAGGACAACAGTCTGAAACCTCTGCTTTCCAGGCCACCTTCAATGCTCCTACACATGCATCAAGCTCTTTCTCCAAACAAGAGTACTCGTTGTTGTCATCTTTTTTTTTCCTTCAAGATTTATTTACTTATTTGAAACTCAGAGTTACAGAGAAAGAGGAGAGACAGAGAAAGAGAGAGATCTTCCATCTGCTGGTTCACTCCCTAGAAGGCCTCATTGGCCAGGACTGGACCAAGCCAAAGCCAAGAGCCAGGAGCTTCCTCTGGGTCTCCCATGTGGGTGGCAAAGACCCAAGTACTTTGATCATCTTCCACTGCTTTCCCAAGCCATTAGCAGGAATGCCAGATCAGAAGTGGAGCAGCTGGGACTCACACTGGTGCCCCTATGGGATGTTGGCATCTCAGGAGGCGGTTTTAACTGCTACACCACAATGCCGGCCCCAAAGGTACTTTTCTTTGCCTTTAGTGTTAATTGAGTTAATTAGTTCAGCTCAATATACACAATGACAGAATTGTGATAAAGTTAAAATACAGAAGCCGGTGTTGTAGTTCAGTGGGGTTAAGATGCCACCTGTGATGTGAGCATCCCTCATGAGCACTGGTTCGAGTTCTAGCCGCTCCACTCCCAATCCAGCTCCCTGTCAAGGGCTGGGAGAGCAGAAGTTGCCCAAGTGCTTGGGCTCCTGCTGCCCTTGCAGGAGATATGGAGGAAGCTCCTGGCCCCTGGCTCCTGGCTCCTGGCTCCAGCCCCACCCAACCCCAACCCCAGCCTTTGCAGCCAAATGGGGAGTGAACCAGTGGATGAAGATCTCTTTCTCTCTCACTCACTCTCTCCCTCTGTCTCTCCTTCTCTCTCTGTAACCCTTTCAAATAAAAAAATAAATCTTCAAAAAATATATTATAACACTCTAGGCACTAGTATCAGAAGGTCTCCGCCATTCAGTTGAGCTGTCTCCCCAGCACCGACTACAGTACCAGGAACAGCAGCTCTCCAGTGGTAATTTACTAGTTAAAAAGTGCAAGTGATGCTGAGAGGGCCCAAACCTCTCACACAAGAAAAATGGACTAGAAGTATAACGAGATGGTTTACAGAAAAAGAAATGCAAATGGTTTAATCATAGGAAATGATGGTTAACCATGCTGACAGACATACAAATGAATGTCACACGTAAAATTTCTCTATCACACTGACATAAATCTCAAAGAGTGACAATATACAAAGCAACAACAACAAACCAGCACCCAGATAAGTTGCTTGTATGACCATAAGCTACAGAGGGGAGTTTTACATATGCATTTGGCCTGCAAACCATGTGTTTCCCTTCTAAAGACAGAACCCAAAGATACAGTGGCAAAAAAATAAAATCAATACGCACAAGGTGTTCACTGCAGCATTACTTGTAATGGCAAAGGACTGGAAGTAACCCTGATGCCCTGCAAGAGGGGCCAGCAGAATGAGAGGCACTGGCTGCACAGGGAGTGCAAGAAACAGTGGGAGTGTGTGAGGAGCACCAGATACCGGGGGGGGGGGGGGGGGGGGGGGCTGGCAGGGACGCAGCATATGGTGTTAAAAAGAATTTATACTGCCATTTATCTCAGCTTATAATCATACTGTTTGGAAATGTTTAATGACACAAAAAGACACAATCAGCCAAACCCAGACTGGGGAAATGCTACCGCACAAAAGCTGCAAACAGCAGCTTCTTAACACACACACACAGAGGAACCCAGACATAGGGGACACCTGAATATTAAGAAACTGCCAAGTTAATGTGCTGTGATATATTGTGATTGTGTCTTTTAAAATAACTCTTATTTTTGAAACATTGATAAGCAAAATGAGATATTTGTGAGTCATTTCAAAATAACGGTGGGAAGAGGTGAAAGAGGGGGAAAATGAAACCAGTAAGACCAGGATTTAATCAGTGTACAAGGACAGTAATGACGAGAAGGGCTTTACTGTACTATTTTTCCCGTTTTTATATATGTTAACATTTTCTCTAATTATAAAGTTAACATTTTTAAGAATGTAGATGTTGTCAATCCCCCAAAAAAGTTCTGCTGCTTTTGATGTGCCAAAACATTTCTTGTTAAAATAAATAAAGGCTATAGGACCCAATTAAAATAAAATAGGTACTTAAAAATTATTTATTTATTTGAAAGGCAGAGTTGCAGAGAGAGGGGAAGAGATACAGAGAGAGATCTTCTGTTCACTGGTTCATTCCCGAAATGGCCACAACAGCCAAGGCCGAGCCAGGCTGAATCCAGGAGCCAGGAGCTTCATTCGGGTCTCCCACTCAGGTGGCAGGTGGAGCACGTGGGCCACCTGCCACCGCTTTCCCAGGCCATTAGCAGGGAGCTGTTTCAGAAATGGAATTAGCCAGCACACAACCCGGCGCCGATATGGGATGCCAGCATTGCAGGCAGCAGCTTAACCTGCTAAGTAATGGCAGCCCCTAAAACAGGTCCTTAAAAAATATGAATGACATACAAGAAATGTTTTAAATCTAGACAGAAAAACAAACAACTAGATAGACTAATAAGAAAGCCTCTATGGTCTTATAAGGATTGCTGCTGCCTGTACCTTGTGTCTCTTGATGCAATGGCCACAGTGACTGACTCCCCAGACCCATGGCAATTCAAATGGCACGCACACCACTCACGCCTGAGGCATTTTCCTCATAGTTTAGAAATGGACATGCAGCCCAACCCAGGCAGTCAGACATGGGGACTTCCGGGAATATTCTGGAGAAGACGTACTTTCCCTCTGTGTGGCCGCTGAGTTTCACCCACTGTGAGAGATACTACAAGTCTATGTGCAGTCAGAAAGGATCACCACTCCCTGTACACTACACTCCCAGCACAGAGTGCACAGAGGTGGAATGGGGAGAAAGAAGTATATTCTAGAAACAGGGAGCGTGGTCTACAGAGAAGCTAGCCTGGAGAGGATAGCTAAGCATCAAGAGAACCCCAAAGAAGCAGAACAGAGTCCCGGTGCTGCCTGGCCAGGGCATCCTGAGATGTGACATAGACACCCAGGCTGCACGAGAGACCTGCCGCCAGTCAAAGCATCCAATACTGGGATCAGCAATAGGAGTCCCAGTGACCCAAACAACATGAGACGACACAGATCAATGCACAACCGCTTCTGAGGGGAACACTCTCACCATCTCGACTCTATCTATACAATGGAATATTAGCCTTATAAAGGAAGAAACTCTGACACGTGTCCTACATAGACAAACCTTGAGGTCACACACCAAATGAAATAAACTGGCCACCGAAGGACAAGCACCATGTGTCCTCACTTTTATGAGCACTTACACGAGGCACAGGAGCCAGTGCAGAGGCAGAAAGCGGAATGGTGACTGCCAGGGCCCGAGGGGCAGGGCGCTGCTGTCGACAGTTTCAGTGTTACAAGACAGTACGAGTTCTGAAGAGGGACGGAAACGACAGCTGCACAATAGCAGAGTATTTAATGCCTCTGAGTTGTGTACAAAAATGTGTAAAATCTTATGTATTATGTGCACTCACCACCTTTGTAAAAGGAAGTATGTGGTGACTGAAACAAATGAAAATCTTTGTATGTATATAAAATTCCCTATAGCATTAACAACAGTTCAAAGATGCTGCTCAACAGAGTAAGAGCTAGTAGAATAACAAGAAATAAAAACCTATTACATAGGCTACTAAAATCCACTTTACCTGATGGCTAGGACCAACACGAATCTCCCCCTGGGTACTGTTCAGCCTCCTGCCACAGAAAGAGCAGATCAAGTTAGCACAATGTAGTTCTGACATAAACATCCACATACTTTAAAGGAAAGTACTTCATTTCAAATGAAGGGGGGTAACTCAGCAAGAAGTGACTGCTTCTCCACATTTCCTAAAGTTGTCCCCATGCATGTACACCATCTACCTCTCAGACCCTTCCCTTCTCAACACCTGGTGACTGCAGTCTCTTCCAGTACCAGCATTCTTTCATGCCTCAGAGAGATGGACAATCCCACTCATACATTTCTTTTCAAAATCAGGGTGCCCCAACATAAATCTTACTAAACCCAAAAGATACAACACGTGTCCCAGACTTTTAGGCAAGCATTCATTCATTCATTCATTCAGCAGAAATATTTATTCAGCACTAGGAGTCTTCTGGGTGTGGGAGATAACGCAGTAAACACAAGTGTCCCTGCCTTAGTGGAACTTAGATTCTAACTGGGGAAAAACAAACAACAGGACAAAAGGCAAGTGCCATTAAATTAAGTAGAAGATAAATGATAAAAATATTTTTATAGTTCTTTATATAGCATAGCCAGAAAAAGCCTTATTAATTTATTAAAGTGAATTTATTAAGTGAAACTTAGCCTAGCGGTTAAAGCGCCCACATCCCAAATCAGAAACGCCTGGGTCAAGTGCTGGCTCCAGCTCCTGCCACTGAAGACAGGAAGCAGTAGACCTCCCACGCTTACACTCAGCCAAGCCCAAGTCATTTGCATTTGCAAGATGGACTCATGGACAGGGGCTCTGTCTACCTGCCCCCACTCAAGCCCCTTCCTCCTGTTCTTCAAGATAAATAAAAATTAAAAAAGTCTTTCCCATTCTTGTTGCACTTGCAAGACCCTCCCCCCTCCCAAATCCAAACCAGCCATGCTCCCTCTGAACGCCAGTTTTCCCATGGCGCCTTTCCTGACTACACGTGCATTTTTCCTGTGTGTCTTCTCCTTTTCATTCACAAAATATTTGCTACACATCTCTTTGGCCCCAGGCCATGCACAGGGCCAGAGCTCTCCAGCACTCACACCTTGGAACCATGCCAGCCTTTGGCCATCTTAGGAAAATCCTTCCTGTGCCCAGCGACAAGGCTTCACTGTATTTCCCAGCCACCAGTGAACTTTCCGCAGGGCCCAGGAGAAGCCTGGGAGTCAGCAGAGCTGTGTGATTATGTCTGCCTGGCTCTGCGGTGAGGGCTGGGAGCATCAGAAGAACCCCGTGACTCTCATGTCCACTTCCCTTACATCTGACGCTGTTAAAATTAATTTGAAAGACTACTATTTACTTTACAGGCCTTTCGGTCCAGTGCTTTCGTCTTCTAATGCGACAATTTTTTGCATGAAGAGTCTTGTTTTTGCAAAGGTGAGCAGTTGTTATACAGAAAAGAGAAGAGTGACACAAAGAAATAAGCTGTGTGGGTCCAGTCCTTCAGAGTCTTACAACCTGTCCAGCTGGGAGGTAGCACCCACTCCCAAAATACCACACAAATATAAGAAACTGTGCAAAAATGATAGTGGGAATTGTGAAAACTGGGCAGGCTTTCAGAGGAGGCATTCTCTGAAATAGCAGAGTTCTGAAGGGGTCACCAGCAGGGCAAAAAAGGAGTGCTTTCCCCCTGGGACGAAGCCACAAGGAGAGGCAGGCTCCCAGGAAGGCCACGGCGAGAGAGGTGCCGGCTGTGTCACACCAGTCAGCTTCGTGTCTTTAATGTGGGAATGGCACGTCGAAAACAAGCAACTAGAAGATGGGCTGTTCCGGTGGGCTTATGTAGGGGTTAGAAGAAGCTTTTTTAGTAGATATTTACAGAAATCAAATGGCCAAGAGGCAAGAGTACTTCCTTAAGAAAATGCAGTCTGGGGCTGGCGCTGTGGTGGGCGCAGTGGGTTAACGCCCTGGCCTGAACCGCCGGCATCCCACATGGGCACCGGTTCTAGTCCCGGCTGTTCCACTTCTGATCCAGCTCTCTGCTATGGCCTGGGAAAGCAGTAGAAGATGGCCCAACTGCTTGGGCCCCTGCGCCCATGTAGGAGACCCGGAGGAAGCTCCTGGCTCTTGGCTTCAGATCGATACAGCTCCAGCCGTTGTGGCCAATTGGGGACTGAACCAGTGGATGGAGGACCTCTCTCTCTCTCTCTCTCTCGCTCTCGCTCTCGCTCTGCCTCTCCTCTCTCTGTGTAACTCTTTCAAATAAATAAATAAACTTAAAAAAAAAAAAAAGGCAGTCTGTGCTACCACTGTTTTTAATAAGCTATGAGCAAGACAAGCTGTCAAAATTCTCTATTTCTAAATACCTTCCAAATGCTTTCTTGCCTCCAAATAGGTCTTGCCAAACCTTACCGTCTCAGAAAAGCTGCGCCACATTCCCTCCAGTGACTCTGTCTATAGCCCAAGCTCAGGTTTTCACGGAGGCCTGCGTTATTCCAGTGCTCTCAGCAGTGGGTTATGAAGTTATTTCCACATCACTGCTTCATACACTGTTAAACCCTTGAAGGTTCTAGGACAAACATCCCTGGTCCAGTTTAATAAGCCAGTATTGTCACAGTTAGTCACAAATGCATCATAATAAAACTCCCTAAATGTTGACTAAAACTATTTATATCTCACTTATTTGCATAACGATGGAGGCAACCAATTATTAATACACTAAAAATGACACAAGTGAGGCAAAAGATGTGTGAGAGTGTCTTAAAAATCTAAATTGGGAACAGGTAGTTTCCCAAGTGGTTACAACACCTGCATCCAAAGACACAGTGCCTGGGTTCATTGGCTGGCTCTGGCTCCTGTCGCCAGGTTCCTGTTAATGCAATTCCTGGAAGGCAGTGGTGATGGCTCAAGTAACTGGGACCCTGCCACCCACGGGGAGTCTGAGCTGGGACTTCATGCCTCCCAGTGTCAGCCTGGCTTAGTGATAGTCATTGTGGGCATTTGGGAAACAAACCAGCAAATGACAGCTCGCTCTCCCACATATGATCTGTCTCTCCACATCTCAAATAAATTAAGGGAAAAAAAAAAAAAAAACCCTAAACTGTACATTGTTTCTTTAAGTTTATATCTAAAGGACTAATAAGGTAATGAAATTACAATATACAAAATAAAAGCAAAACAGGGCCCAGCATTGTGGGGTAGCGGGTAAAGTCTCCGACTGCAATGCAGGCATCCCACCATGGATCCAGCTACCTGCTAATGGCCTGGGAAAAGCAGAGGAAGATGGCCAAAGTGCTTGGGACCCTGCCCTCAATGAGAAACCTGGAAGAAGCTCCTCACTCCTGGCTTTGGCCTGGTCCAGCCCTGGCTGTTGTGGCCATCTTGGGAGTAAACCAGAGGATGAAGATCTCTGTCTCTCCCATTCTCTCTGTAGTGCTTTCAAATAAATAAATCTTAAAAATAAAACAAAAACAAACTAAGCACCTTCTTAAAAGCTTAATTAAGGGGCTGGCATTGTGGCACACTGGTCAAGCCACCGAATAGGACTCCAGTATCCCATACAGGTGCTGGTTTGAGCCCTAGCTACTCCACTTTTGTTTCAGCTCCCTGCTAATGGCTTGGAAAAATCAGTGGAAGATGGCCTAAATGCGTGGGCCCCAGCTTTGGTCTGACCCAGCCTTGGCCACCTGTTACAGCCATTTGGGAAGTGAATCAGCAGATGGAAGATCACTCTCTCTGTCTCTCGTGTAACTCTTTCAAATAAACTAGAACAAATCTTGAAAAAAAAAAAAAGCTTATTTAAAACTACCCTTTATAACAAAAATCATCTTAAAGTGTATGTAACTTTTAAATATCATATCATTGTCTTACAACAAGGGACACAGAATCCCTGAGCAGTATTGGAATCTAAAGTGCAGATAATGGCATCAGGCTATCATATCCAGGACATAGAATACATAATAGAAACACCTATTAGATCTAAAATATAAAGAGGTGGGAAGCAGCTGGATGTGTTGAACAGAGAAACCATCAGAATACAAACTACAGATGAAAAACAAGAGGCAGACTTGTGGGGAAGTCACCAGTACCCAGCTGTATCTACAATCAACAAAAAAATGTCCCGCCATCCCTCTCTCTCTTTCTCTCTCTCTCTCTCTCTCACACACACACACACACACGCGCACACACTGACCTTACTGGGCATTTCTCTCCTGCTGCCACACAGCACCCTTCTGGAATGCACTCACACTGCTGTGATGCCCAGGATTCTGCCCACGTGGGACACTGCCCATAGGCAGCACACAGGGACAGAGAACGGATCCCTGGCTGTGCCCCAGCAGCTGACCCAGCATCTCCCTGACATCACTACCCACGTCAGATGAATTAGCAGTCCCTTGCTATGTGAACAGTTCTAGACTAATAAAATGTAAAACTTGACAAAAACCAGAAAAAAAGTTAATGTTAGGAAACATTCCTAATTATTATGTGATGAAATTATACTTTTTCTTTTATTTGAAATAGCATGGTTCTCAAACTCTTACCTCTTAGGACCATTTTTTACTCTTGGAATTACTGAGTCTACCAAGCAACTTTTGTTTTTGAAAAAATTCAAAGTATTTATTTATTGACTTAAAAATAGCAATAAACCCACTGCATAAAAACATATTTAAATACAATTACAGGTAATTGCTTATTATTTATTATAGGCAACTGTATTTAAATAAAAATATTTGGCAAAAATAAAGACACTGTTTTACCCTTTTTGCAAATCTCATAAATACCAGCTTGAGGGAAGGAGGAGAAGGAGTAAATGTCATCATGTTCTTAAAACTGTATCTACGAATCATATTGAATTGTTAAAAACTGATTAAAATTAAAATTAAGGGGCCTAGCACTGTGGCATTGCAGGTTAAACTGTCACCTGCAACGCCAGTATCCCAGAAGGCACAGGTTCTAGTTCCAGCTGCTCCAGTTCTGATTCAGCTCCCTGCTAACATCCCTGGGAAGGCAGTGGAAGACGACCTAGGTACTTGGGCCCCAGCACTCAAGTACTCTGGGAGAACCAGAGGAAGCACCTGGCTCCTGGCTCCTGGCTTCAGACTGTCCCAGCTCTGGCCGTTGCAGCCATCTAGGGAGTGAACCAGCAGATGGAGGATGAAGATGTCTCTGTCTCTGTCTCTCTCTGTAACTCTGCTTTTCAAAAAAATAAATAAATCTTTTTAAACATTAAAATAAATTAATTTTAAAAAAGATGAAGATGGCAGATGGCCCTATAGTGTTGTCTACCTTCAATCTGCTGCAATACAGTGTTTTGGTTAAAATCTATGAAGTGTGTAACCAGAGGAGGAAAGAATATTTTAACAAACAGCCTTTGTGATACTGCACTAAAATTCCACAAGGGAGTTTCTTAAAAGTCTGTGCACATCACCAACCTAAAACTTGATCATCAATCTTCTGGGCTCTGCCACACAAAAATCCTTTGGTTATCTTGCCTTGGAACAGACGGACAGACCTCCTCAGACTGGAAACTTGTAATGTCATACACTGGTTATATAGAGAATACTGGTTTGCTAGGTTCAGCAGGTCTTTAAACTACTGACACACTTCTTATACGATTAAAAAAAAACTACATGCATTAATGTCACCACTCATTTAAAAAGCCTTTAAGTGTAGAGACGCTGTTAGGTTCAGAGCCATGAGTATAAGTTTATTAAAAACCTAATTTTTTAGATTTTTAGAGGAATTTTAGAGGATGTTTGGCACAGTGGTTAAGATGTCAGCTGAGGGGCCGGTGCTGTGGTGTAGCGGGTAAAGCCACCGCCTGCAGTGCCAGCATCGCATATGGATGCCGGTTCGTGTCCCAGCTGCTCCACTTCCAATCCAGCTCTCTGCTGTGGCCTGGGAAAGCAGTAGAAGATGGCCCAAATTCTTGGGCTCCTGCACCCACGTGGGAGACCTGGAAGAAGCTCCGGCTCCTGGTTTCGGATAGGTGCAGCTCCAGCCGTTGTGGCCAATTGGGTAGTAAACCAGAGGATGGAAGAACTCTCTCTCTCTGCCTCTCCTTCTCTCTCTGTAATTCTGACTTTCAAGTAAAATAAATAAATCTTAAAAAAAAAAAAAAAAAAGAAAGAAAGAAAGAAAAGAAAAGATGCCAGCTGAGATGCTTGCCTTCATGTTGGAGTGCCTGGGTTTGAGTCCTGGCTCTACTCTTGATTTCAGTTGATGAAAACCTTGAGAGGAAGCTGGCGATGGCTCCAGAGCCTTTAGGGGGTGAACCAGTGGATGCGAGAGTGCTCTCTCTCTCTCTCAGCCTCTTTTTTTTTTTTTTTAATTCAAATCTTAGCCCTGGCAAATACTATCAACTCTTATCCTTGACATGATAGGCTCACTTTAGCCACCAAGAAAATGTCCGTCAAGTACCCACGTCCAAAGGACTGCGGTTTGTCAGCTGCTCTAAGACGGATGGTGTTCCATAACCAAAAACATGGCTGGCTCGGCTTGCAGCTCAACAGACCCCAGCAATCGCATGAAGGCTCTTCCTCAGGCAATCGCCACTCCGGGAACGTGGCAGCAGACTTCCACATCGCCTCATTCCACTGCATGGAGCACTTACAAGGCAGCAAAGTCAAGGATTGGGACTGGGTAAGATTAATAATTGAGTCCATAAACCATGCTTTGAGGAGCACTGAGTATGACACATTCTGAACATTAGAAAATGTTGGAATCTAAAATTCAAAAGGCTCCCAATCTAAAAGAGGGCAGGCTTATTCTTCTTGTAATGACAATAGCTAGTGTTTGCATACCTACTCCCTATTCCAGGTGTTCTACAGTATTACCTCATTTCTAGGTAATGATTTATGTAATTCATGTTTTGATAATAGTAAGAGCATTAATGGTATGACACAGAAATTCAGGCATTTTAAAAATCTGTAAATGCATTTGTTTTATTTGAAAGGCACAAAACAGAGACAGGGACAGCTTGCTCATCCGCAGGCTCACTACCCAAATGCCTGTAACAGCCAAGTCTGGGCCACGCTGAAGCCAGGAGAGAAGAACTCAATTCAGTTCATCGCTGTGGGTGACAGGGACTACTTGACCATTACCTGGTTATTTCCGTGTGCACATTATCAAGAAACAGAGCAGGAACTGGAACCCAGGTACTCCAATACAGGATACAGGTGTTCCAAGTAGCCTCTTAACACATGCAGCAAACTCAGGCCCCAAAAGTTCAGATTTTATTCTATCCTGTGCTCAAAACAACACAACTACTACATGGGATACAACACTGCATAGTGAACAGTGGAAGGCTGGGCAGAGCTAGAGTGCTCATCAATTGCAAAAGGAAAATTCAGATCAATAGCGGTACAAATCCTAGCCAGGTCACATGAACCATCCTGCTGCATGGTATGAGAAAGCACAGATGAAAACTCTATCCCAGGATAATGCAAGAAAACAAACACGCATGCACACGCGCACACACACACACACTCCCCTTTATCCTTGTCTCAGAGTTTCCAGGTACTTTCTCCTAACTCCAGGTATATTACAGTCACATGACAAACACTACCTTACACTTACGGAGTGTTCCTTTGCCAGGGATACACTCTTCCCTTACTCACATGGCAACCCTATGAGGAAATATCTCCACCTTCTACTTGGTAACATCACTCACAGAAATAAAGCAAGTCATCTCTATGTTGAACATTTACTGTGCATAAAGCATTGCAAGCTAAGCAATTTCCATATATTTTATCCAATCTTAACAATGATCCTGTCAAACAGATAAAGCAACTGAAGCTAAGCTATTACAGATTATGTATACGATTGTACAGCTAACAAGTGGAGAAACCAGGATTCAAGTTCAGTTGACTTTCAAGCCAGCGTTCCCAATCACATTCCCTTATGGCAGAGTAAATAAGTTACTGAATCAAAATTACACAATTTATTACAGAGAAGTGTGAAAATCCATATCCTTTTCTCTAAGTTCTGTTTCCATTTCAAACACTTAAGCAGGACAAAATAATCAAAGGGAGATTTCTTAAAAAGTTTGGAAATTACGTGGAAGGATAAAACCTAACACGGTTAATATTTACAAAAAGGTTTTGGTTAAAACAGATTGGGGAGTAGGGAGGGAGGCACTGTGGCGCAGCAGGTCAAACTGCCGCCTGCAGAACCTGCATTCCACATGGGTGCTGGTTTGGGTGCCGGCTGCTCCACTTCTAATCCAGCTCCCTGCTGATGTGCCCGAGGAAAGCGGCAGAGGACGGCCCTAACTCCTGGGCCCCGGCACCCAGTGCCTATATGAGATGCTGGAGCTGCTGGTGGCAGCTTTACCACCACACGACAGTGCCAGCCCCAAAATTAACATTTTTTAGAAAGCTAAAGGAAGAACTTAGCTGAAGGATGTGCTACAGACAAAATAGAAACAACAAAGTCAGATACAAGAAAAGCTCATTAAATTAACAAATATATTAACTTAAACACAGCTGAATGAGTAACTGAAGAGAGAGTGTCACGGTTCATGAGTGATGAGATTCAGGGAATTAACTCAGTCACATTCCTCCCATTCCCTCTAAAGAGCTCTGCTGTGGGGTTATCGTTTTGGAGATCTCCTTATGCTCTGAACCCTAATTCAAAAAAAAATTTTTTTGAGAACTGTCACTATTCTCCCCAGCAAAATTATAGATTTCTCTGGGCAGCAATGTAAATGTAAATGTAAATAATGCTTTTTAAAGCATTTCAGGTTTAGCCCACAATATTCTAAAAAAAAAAAAAATTTTTTTCTTTGGAAGAAAAAAGAAAAAAAATAATAATCCCAGGGGGCTGGCGCCGTGGCTCACTTGGCTGATCCTCTGCTGCGGCGCCACCATCCCATATGGGTGCCGAGTTCTAGTCCTGGTTGCTCCACTTCCAGTCCAGCTCTCTGCTGTGGCCCGGGAAGGCAGTGAAGGATGGCCCAAGTGCTTGGGCCCTGCACCCGCATGGGAGACCAGGAAGAAGCACCTGGCTCCTGGCGGAGCTCCGGCCATAGAGGCCATTTGGGGGGGTGAACCAACAGAAGGAAGACCTTTTTATCTGTCTCTCTCTCTCACTCTGTCAAAAAAAAAAAAAAAGATCCCAGAAGCCAAATTACAACAATAATGGTAAGTCATTGGGTTTATTCTGAGAGAGCGAGAGAGAGAGAGAAAAAGAAATTCATTGTATATGAAATCTGATACAAAAGAAACCAATGTAATAAGCAGTATCCATAGCAACTACAACTTAATATTTCAGTCCTCTTCAGCTGCAGTGGATTAAATAAAATGACAAGATGTTCCCTTTGAAAAGTAACCTGTCACCATGGAAACGGTTTAGTCTAAGAAGTAAACAGAGAATGGACAGAAAGGAACAGGGAGGCTGCAACTGAATATCAAAAAGGGAGAAGCATCTTTGCAGAGGAGATGAGAGGGCCGCTGGCCAGACACAGGGAGGGGTCCCTGGGTCAACGAGAGGCCAGCCTGCCCGAGACCTCAACAGCGTGCCTTCCCTACCCTAAGGAAGGGAGAGGACGCAGGGAGGCAACTGTACACGCTCACTCGAGATGCCCACGTGTTCTACGTGACTGTGGTGACGACTCAACACAGGGACTAGAGTCAACAGGAAGAGAAGGGACGAGGACACGGATATAAGAAGACACAACAGACAGCACTGTTACAGAACAACCAGGTTCACGAGCTGATAGAATCAAGGACTGACATGAGGAGCAGGCCTCACTCTGCACCATACTCTGGACCCAAGTGCTCTCCACAAGGCACACAGTCATGCGGCCAGCAGGCTACTCCCAAGAGGCAAGGACAGACACCATTCCGTGGCTGCTGTCTGTAATAGTCCCT
Source organism: Lepus europaeus (assembly GCF_033115175.1). NCBI lineage: Eukaryota > Metazoa > Chordata > Mammalia > Lagomorpha > Leporidae > Lepus > Lepus europaeus. The sequence continues at coordinate 5,299,445 of NC_084831.1, forward strand.
CCCACTGCCTGTCCTTCAGGTCGGAAGTACCAGGCAGGAGTGATTCTTATTTTACACATGGGCTATTAAGCTGAACAGAGGAATGACAAGACATCAACAGAAGACTCCAGAATCCTTACTTAGCACATTTAGAAAGTGACCACAGAAAGTCTATGGGTCTAGGATGAAATACATCAAGTCTTAAGAAAACGTCAAGGCCGTGTATCAGCTCACGTCTTCATAGCTGGACAGTGGGGCAAGAGCAGGATAACACACCGATTTTCTCAAATTCCCAAAGCAGCCTTTAACAAACCCAAAATGCCGTTGAAGTCAGACATGTGTTTTGAAAATGATATGCAAGTTTTGTATTCTATTTCATAATATATTGCCATTCATTTTAAGACAGAAAAGTTCCCTCAGTCAAATCACGGAGCTTTGTACTTAAGGATACAAGTCAATCTCTGAGCCATCAGCTGCTTCATCTTTAAAATGAGCAACCACTCACAATGGCTATTTTTCAAGGTTGCTATGAAAACAAAAGATGATATAGAGAAAGAACCAGACACAGTGGCCGTGCACAGAGGTCATTACTCTACATGCCAGCATTGAGTGAAAACAGGAGCCAAGCCCTCTCCTGTGAAAGTTCTCAAAGCACCGCGGACCCCTCCTTCAGCCCAAAGCAGTCATGATTTCATATTTACTCTGTGTGTTTTTCAAAGACTATCTTGCCTTCTGACCAAAACCTCCCATTGGGGAGGAACCAAGTCTGTTTCCAGCTTACCACTTTATCACAGAACACTGACTCTCAGTGAATAGATCTTGAATGAATAAATGACTAACTCAATTATAATTAAGAGGAGCTTCAGTTCAAAATTTAGCTACAAGTCACTTGAAACAGAGGGCCAGCACTGCAAGCAGAATTAATCAGAAAACAGCACTGATAAACTGCCCACCAGCAATCAAATCCAGTATTCATTCAAAATACAAAAATCAAGGGGCTAGTGCTGCGCTGTAGCAGGTAGAGCTGCCGCCTAAAGGCCAGCATCCCATACTGGCACTGGTTTGAGTCCCAGCTGTTCCACTTCTGATACATCTCCGTGCTAATGCGCCTGGGAAAGCAGTGGAAGATGGTCCAAGTGTTTGGGCTCCACACAAGCAGGAGAGCTGGAAGAAGCTCCTGGCTCTTGGCTTCAGACCAGCCCAACTCCAGCTATTGTGAACATTTGGGGAGTAAACCAGAGGATGGAAGACCTCTCCCTCTCTCTCTCTCTCTCTCTCTCTCTCTGTAACTCTGCCTTTCAAATAAATAATTTTTAAAACATAACAAATAGAAATCAGCCAATGACTAAAAGACTTAATGTTCCAAACTCATACACAAACACAAAGGTTAACAAGGGGACTGGCCTATTTCTGGAATCATGAAATCCTAAATTTTCCCTGATGAGAGAATCCGGAGAGGCCATCTGACCCAGTCTAGCAGCCTGGTGGCCAGGGCCTGAAGAAGCAGTGGGCTCTTCCAGGGTCACAGAGGATTCCAGGCCACAGGGCAGCTGGCTCACAAGCTCCTCCAAACATAATCTAAAGTCCAGAACAAGGAATTAGGACAGTAAGATGTAGTAAATGTGGCCTCACATACAAGAATGTGGAAGTAATGTCAGCAAAACATGGGAAAAAATTAACAGCAGGTGAGAAAAGTCTGACTTCAAAGTGTTACAAGGACCTGGCTCACTGTAAGCTTCGTATCTGTCTCACTGCTCCACTAGAATCCAGGAGCAGACAACTCATCTGGCAAGGGCAGAGAACCCCAACCCAGCTCTGGCTCACTGGTGGGCTTTGCTGTGGTTGCTTTAGGGCCACAGACAGCCTACGCTGCAGGCTCACATATGTGAGGCTTCAGAAAACACATGGTTAAAATTCCACCACAACTGAAAACAACCTACAAAGCACAAGTTTTTGAAGCTTAACCAAAGGTGTTGCTGGTTTTCTGCACAGAGAAAGCAAGCTCTCTCTCTAATGCACCAGAACAGCACAGCCCCAGAAGAGGCACTTTTGGACCAAGTAAGAGTGTCTACAGGTCCCTCTGTTCCTACCCAAAGTCTCTGGGAAACCCCATAAAAAACAGGACTGTGGCCTTACTCCTCTTCACGATGGTGGTATGAGTGCGGAAGGAAGGCAAACAGGCATTTTAACACACACTCTTACTTCTGCAATCATACTGGAGAAAGCAGCAAGAAAAAACTGTTACTGATGAATACACCAAACATTAGACATGGAAGCAGAGCTTCTTCTAAGAACATTTTTTCCAAGATGTGTAAAGAGGAAGCCTGTGTTGTGGACAGCAAGCTGACGCCTGTGACATCAGCATCCCATAGGAGCGCTAGTGGAGTCCTGGCTGCTCCACTTCCAGTCCAGCTCCCTGCTAATGCACCTAGGAAAGCAGCAGAAGATGGCCCAGGTGTGTGGGACCCCGTCACCCACATGGGTGACCTAGATGGAGTACCTGGCTCTTGTTTTCAGTCTGGCCCAGCCCTGGCTGATGCAGCCATTTAGGGAGTGAACCAGGAGATGGAAGATCTCTGTCTTTCTCTCTCTCTCTGTAACTCTGCCTCTCAAATAAATAAATCTTTAAAAATAGATGTGTAGGAGCCGGTGCTGTGGTGCAGTGGGTTAACACCCTGGCCTGCAGTGCCGGCATCCCATATGGGCACCGATTTGAGACCCAGCTGCTCCACTTCTGATCCAGCTCTCTGCTGTGGCCTGGGAAAGCAGTGAAGATGGCCCGAGTCCTTGGGCCTCAGCGCCCTTGTGTGAGACCCAGAAGAAGCTCCTGGCTCCTGGCTTCGGATCGGCACAGCTCAGGCCGTTGCGGCCAATTGGGGAGTGAACCCGCAGATGGAAGACCTCTCTCTGCCTCTCCTCTCTCTGTGTAACTCTGACTTTCAAATAAATAAATAAATCTTTAAAAAAAAATAGATGTGTAAAGAGAAACATAAACACTAAAAAGAGTAAGAGAAAACAACTTAGTAAATAGCCGCTAAACACACTGATCACTAAATTTTTCAAATATTTATTTTCATCTACTTGAAAGGCAGAGCAGCTGAGAAAGAGAGCGAGCTGGACAGACATCTTCCATGTGCTGCTTCACTCCCCATATGCCCAGAACAGTCAAGGTTGGGCCAGGCTGAAACCAAGAACCAGGTACACCAACTGGGTTGTCCATCTGGATGGGAGGGGCCCAGGCACGTGAGCCACCATCTGCCTCCCAGGATGGTGGCAGCCGGAAGTGGATTGGAAATGGAGGAGTCGTTACCAGACTGTCATTTAAATATGGGATGTGGGCATCCAAAGTGGTGGCTGAACCCACTGTACCATAACACCAACCCACAATTACCATAATTCTTAAAAAAAATAATTTCTAACATTGTCTTAGTTGAATAGGCTGGCCATAAAAATATAGAGAGGCTGTTGAGATAGACTTGGCCTTTGATTTAATAGCAATTATATATGAAACAATTATGTGTCGAGCACTTTCACACTGTTTTCACTAATCTTCACAATAACTAAGAAATATTTATTTCCGGCCAGCGCCGCGGCTCACTAGGCTAATCCTCTACCTGCAGCACCGGCACCCCAGGTTCTAGTCCCGGTTGCTTCTCTTCCAGTCCAGCTCTCTGCTGTGGCCTGGGAATGCAGTGGAGGATGGCCCAAGTGCTTGGGCCCTGCACCCACATGGGAGACCAGGAGAAGCACCTGGCTCCTGGCTTCGGATCAGCGCGATGCGCCGGCCACAGCGCCCCAACCGTGGTGGCCATTAAGGGGTGAACCAACAGAAAAAGGAAGACCTTTCTCTGTCTCTCTCTCTCTCACTGTCCACTCTGCCTGTCAAAAAAAAAAAAAAAAAAAAAAAAGAAATATTTATTTCCATATGACCCATGAGAAGACAGATGTTCAGAGAAAGGAAGGAACTTGCCCAGTGTCATTTATCAGGTACAATTTGAACCACACGATCTGGCTTCAAATCTGGCCATTTCTCTTAGCCTAGATGTTGTCCGTTTATCTGCCCAAGACCAATCCGCCAGGTATTTCACTGAAAACTGAGACTGCAAGAAAAGACACAATCCCTGCCCCAAAAGTGTGAAGTCCAACAAGGAAAATAATCACAGAATCCCAAAGAAAGTGCAATGCAAAGAACTTTGATAGACGTCATCTCTGATTACCCTGGTCGAATTAACTGCTTTACTTTAGACTCGGGTATCACGGAGCACACAACACAGAAGACCACCTCCCTCACAGGCAGTTCTAAGTGCTCCCTCTGTGCTTATTCAGAGAATCTGGGGATACACAAATACGCCAGCGGTAGCCAGAGTCTCCTATCGTCCTGTTGGCATCTGTTACACGGTGTTAGAATGAATGCCTCTCTGCTGGACAGTGTGGGCCAGTGACCAAAGAGGAAAATGGAAAAGGAAAAAAGGTCAGGAACAGAGAACGGGAGAACCAGAGACAAGGCAACACCAGGTTTTACGTGCATCACTTGGCACAAATTAGGGAAGTGATAACAAGCAGAGCTATGCTGTGAGGTGGCTAAGGATGAGGCATTAACTGAACACAACGAAGCACAGCCCAGCTCTCCACCACAGACAGACTGCCGAAGCTCTGCGGCACAGGAGCACCGGGACGCGAGGCCCGCCTTTCAGACGCAGACTCCAGGTCCTGCTGCAACAGAACAGAAAGCTAAGAAGCGTAAGAAGTTTGTGGAATTTTACATCCTTTTTGAAGCACATACTTTCCATATTCTCCACTACTTCCTGCTACTCTGAAGTATAACAGCAAGGCAACAAGAGCCAAAATGAAACTAACCTGCATGTTCACCAACCAAGAGTTACTTCCTGGGTGCTGTTCCTGCATGTCTACAGGCAAGCACAGAAGCCCTAAAGCAGGAGGTGGTCGGTCAGCAAATAATGTTCCAAAAATATTTTCCCAAGATGGGAAAATATAGACTAAATAGCAACAAGAAATAGCTCTCATGACCTATTTTACTGGATTTGAAAAACAGAAAAAAGCGACCCTTAACAATAGAGTCCCCACAGATCACAGCGACTGCAAGTCCTTACCACTGACAGACGCAGATTGTTCTGGGCCCAGCCAGGACACCCAAGCAGGAGGAAGAACCTGATCCAGCTATGAAGACAGCTTCGGCTCTGTGTCCACATTTTACTTGTCAAACGTAAACAAAGTTTAAGGGGAGGCAAAGATACTGGAAGAGAAAAAGCAGCAACCTGCTGACACAAACAGCATGCTTTCCGCTCGCCACAGAGTGGCCAGTCCTGCGGGGACCCCATGCGTGCAGGACCACAGTGTTGTGTCCTGTTCCTCTAGTCTAGTGGGAGGATGATTTTATTTAAAAAGAGAAGCATAAAGGCCGAGCCAAAGTGGGAAATAAGACCCACCCCAGAAACGACACGAGGTGGTGCGGGAGGAGCAGACACCTGCCCACGCTCCCAGCTGCAGTGTCCACACAAACATGGCCACAGGAACGCCACAGTCACAAAGCAGCAGTAAGAAAATCACCTGAAAATCACCCCTCTGAATTCATCTCCTTAGTTGCAATCCCACAATTGAGCATGGAGTAATAATCCTCTAGTAACAATTTTGCTCATATATTTACGCGTTTTCCATAATGTGTTTGTCAACATGAGCCTGCCCAAAGACACTTCCCCAAAAGCGTCCCCAGCAGATGACGTCACACCGAACTCCACACCCACACCAGAGCACCAGGAGCGCACACCGAGAATCCCTCTCTCTGCCAATACACGGTATGTCCTTCTGTCTCCTACAGGGGTTTTCCATATCAAAGCCTTCAGAATCTATCCCTCAGAAATGTGCAAAACCCCAGTGTCCTTTCAACAGCAAGGAACAACTATCGTAATTCAGAAACTTCACCTAATGTATGACTGAGTAGAATTAACTTGTCCTAAATTCGTTCTTTCTGATTGGCTCCCCAAGTTTGAGGGCCATCGGTCTGCACACGTGAAAAGCACAACTTGCCCACACAGATGGACTAAGTGTGTGGCCACTGCAGCCGTGGGCACAAGACATGGCCTTACCCCTCTCTTCACTTCCTTCCTACAAAACTCACAAGTCACACAATGAAATACATATTTACAACAAATGTTATCCTGCTCTAAAACAAACATTTAAGAAACAAACAAAATACTAAGACCCTCAATCTCTAACACAAATGTAAGTGCATTGTTTTTTTTTTTTAATTGCCCAGCAATTTTTATAAGTTCCAAAAAGAAAGGTTTGTCTTCTTTTGAAGCAATGGACACAGCAGAAACTGAAGTGACAAAACCTTTCCCCTTAAAAACAAATCCATTTTAGGTGACATTGTTGTAAGCATAACCCACAACTGATCCTCACCTATGTCAGACTTCAGAAAAAGATCATGAGAATTATAATTTGCTCTGGCAAACAGGCTCTCAATCAAAACAAGTTCCACCCACCTTCTAAGCAACCAATAGCTGCCCACCTACCACCCTTCCTAAAACATCCAATGCCCAGGCATTCCCACCAGCCACATGGTAACATGGGTAACAGGCGGCCTGCATGCTTGCTCTGCAGATCCTGCCGGTGGAATAAGCTCCGCAGGAGGCACCCAGCACCACTCAGGTTAAAATTACAGCACGAGAGAAGAGGGGAGGGACAGGGGAAGAGCACAGGGGCGCGGGATCCCAGAGGCTCGCACTGCACATCTGCTTAATGCCTCTCTGGGGGGACCCCGTCCTTAGCTCCGATTTTACGCTTTAAACCACCACCTCCATGGCCAGCCAGGGCTGAACTGAAGGCTCTAGGGAGCATGCATCATGAATGATGAAATGATTCACACACATCTTCAGAAGTGAGAACGAGCAGCAAAACCCATCACTGGTGGGCAAAGCCAGAGGCAGACAGCCTACCTGCAGGGGCTGAATGGGTCATCCATGCCCGCAGAGGCTCGGCTGAGGCGAGCTGGATCCCCGAACCTCTAACTTACTGCTCCAACTCTGCCCTTTTCCACTCTAAGTACTCAAAATGGAGGCCCATGCAGTCTGAGAGACCTCGCAGAGCTCTCACTGAGCTTGTGCTGTGACCTAAGCCTGCACGCAGAGCGCAGAAACTTCCCTCACACTGACAGACTGAGCATGTGCTGTGACCCTCCCTCGTCCACACACCGTCTCTCCACGACGCAATCAATCTCAACCCTGCTGTTTCCGTAAATAAAGCGCAGCCAACACGCTGCAGCTTCTCTGCACGCCAAGCTAGTGTGCAGGGAAGTGGGGCCCGAGCAGGGGATCTGAGACGGCCAACACCGGGAAGCTGGCAAGCCGCGGAGGGGCGGGACCGGGAAGTGCCCTGCTCTGGGAGGCAGCAGCACCTTTTGTCTTGTTGGTTACTTGTTTGTTTTTAAAGTAAATGTAGTAGTAAACAGCAAGATCTCCAAGAGAGAACAGAATGAAAAGCCACACAGGAATAACTATACGTAAGACTGAATAACAGAAATACTGTAGCACATTTAAAACCAGCAGTAGCTTTTGTAAGAGAAGAAACTCCACAAATTTCTCTTTAAAAACTTTAATCAATTGGGAAAAAAACAAAACAAACAAGCTGGGTAAAGCCACCGAGTGCCTGGCACTGTCACATGGGTGTGGGTGCAGAGTGTACGGTGTCTGGTACCAGGAGCACAGGAGCTCAAGAATACTGTAGTTTATGCAAAAAAGATTCATCTTTCTTATATTAGAAACTTTAAAAGTCCTCCAAATAATAAATTAAATTTCTTCAAGCAACGCCATATGCAGTCAGGTCTAGCTTGAAGAGCATACTTCTAACAACAAGCGGGCAGGAAGGGTTAAACTAAGAGTTCAAAGAACTTCACAAACATCTGGACACCCACAAAAATCTCATTTAACTGAAAACTCCTGGTACAAAAGTCAGAGTCTCAGAATATTACCCACAAAGCCAAATTCGGCCGGCGCCATGGCTTAACAGGCTAATCCTCCGCCTTGTGGCGCCGGCACACCGGGTTTTAGTCCCGGTCGGGGCGCCGGATTCTATCCTGGTTGCTCTTCCAGGCCAGCTCTCTGCTATGGCCCGGGAAGGCAGTGGAGGATGGCCCAAGTGCTTGGGCCCTGCACCCGCATGGGAGACCAGGAGAAGCACCTGGCTCCTGGCTTCGGATCAGTGTGATGTGCAGGTCGCAGCGGCCATTGGAGGGTGAACCAACGGCAAAAAGGAAGACCTTTCTCTCTCACTATCCACTCTGCCTGTCCAAAAAAAAAAAAAGCCAAATTCATTAAAGTTTAATCAGAAGAGATTCCTAAAGCCTCGTAAGCAAGGCCATCCCACGCTCATCGCCCTGAACACCGTGAAGTCCTCACGCATCACCCACACTACGGCCAGGGCACTGTCTAGGAAAACCCTGAGCAATACGTGTCACACCCTCTCCCCAGCCTCTGCCACTACCATAAGGCAAACCAGGTGTCCTCATTCTGGCTATGTAGCTGGGTTTCCATTTGCAAAGTAAGAGACGATTCTACATAATATTAATCACTATTTAGAAGAGAAAAGGAAGACCACAAATCTCCTCAAAATTTTGAAGGACGAGATAGGGCAGGAAATGGCAGTGCCGACTCTCTTCTGCAGAAATGTGATGGAGCACCAAGAAACTAAAGCCCCCTCCAGATTCATGCAGTGGACAGAATCAACGCCATTTCCACAACACTCCTGCTCGTGATACGAAAACCTACATCCTGGGACCACGCTTCCATGCGTTCTTGTCCTGCTGAGAACGCCATCCACAAAATACAAGAAACACCAAAGAAGCTTAAAACTAAATCTTCCTGTTGACCCACACAAGTCACGTGCCAATGTGTGAGAGGAATATTTTCCCCTATGTGTATGTAAGGCAGCGTGGCCCCAGAACTCCTGTGACTACAGAACAGTCTAGAGAAAACACTTTCTAAAAACAAAACCAACGGAATCAGAACCTCGCAGCCAGATAACATGAATATGAGCAGCAAAAAATTTCCTCTCAAAACAGTACACTGAAAAACAAAACACAGCACAACAAAACCCAATCAATTTCACTTAGAAAATGTTCACTTAGAGAAATCAACATAAAATCAGAATTTCACAAATTCATCATGACCCAGCAAAACACAGTATAAAAATGGTCATCATTAACAGCAAGTCAGGAAACGTGGATTATAATTATGGTCCTGGGGCTGGCTCCATGGCTCACTTGTAATCCTCCACCTGAAGTGCCAGCATCCCATATGGGCACCGGGTTCTAGTCCGGCTGCTCCTCTTCCAGTCCAGCTCTCTGCTGTGCCCTGGGAAGGCAGTGGAGGATGGGCCAAGTGCTTGGGCGCCTGCATCCGCATGGGAGACCAGGAGGAGGCACCTGGCTCCTGGCTTCGGATCGGCATAGTTCCGGCCGTGGCAGTCATTTGAGGAGTGAACCAATGGAAAAGGAAGACCTTTCTCTCTGTCTCTCTCTCTCACTGTCTGTAACTCTACCTGTCAAATAAATAAATAAAATCTTTAAAAAAATAATAATAATTATGGTCCCACTCAAAGCTGCGAGTAACACTAAGGGCATGTGACAAAAATCCAACGGCCTTTGCCCTGTAGTGATGCTGGCCTATCTCAACATCTTCTGCATGGTCTCTGTGGCCCTGGGCATCTCACGACTGTCCTCCACCAACCACCTCCGTAGCTGTTCCTCTCTCCTGTCACTCCTCTGCAGCAGCTCCCCAGGGGCCTCCCTCTTGTCCTCCTCTCCATCACTCTCTCCCTAGAATTCACCTGCCCTACCACATTCCAATCAGCTCCTTTGTGAAGACACCTCCTTGCCGGGAGCAACTCAGCAACCCAGGACCATTCTGCCTTCTTCTCATTGCACCTGTCTGGGTAACACCACCTGTCTAACTAGGCTATAAACACTACCTGACTACATGAAGGGGAGGGAGGAGTCGGTGCTGTGGTGTAGGGGGTAAAGCCGGCACCTGCAGTGCCAGCATCCCATATGGGTACCAGTTCAAGTACAGGCTGCTCCACTTCCAATCCAGCTCTCTGCTATGGCCTGGGAAAGCAGCAGAGGATGGCCCGAGTCTTTGAGCTCTTGCACCTGTGTGGGAGACTCAGAAGAAGATTCTGGCTCCTGGCGTCAGATTGGCTCAGCTTGGGCCATTGCAGCCATTTGGGGAGTGAACCAGCAGATGGAACACCCCTCTCTCTCTCTCTGTCTCTCTCTCTCTCTCGGCCTAATGCTATGGTGTAGTAGGTTAAGCTCCCCTTGTGGTGCCAGCATCCATTATGGTGCTGGCTTGAGTCCTGGCAACTCCACTTCTGGTCCAGCTCCCCGCCGATGTGTGTGGGAAGGCAGTGAGGATGGCCAAGTGCTTGGGTCCTGCACCCATGTGGGAGACCTAGAGAAGCTCCTGGCTTCATATTGGCACAGCTCTGGCTGCTGCAGCCATTTGGGGGAGTGAACCAGCAGATGTCGGATCTCCCTCCCTCCCTCCCTCCCTTTCTCTGTCTGTAACTCTGCCTCTCAAATAAGTAAATCTTTGTATACCCCATGTATACAGAGGGTCTTCAAAAAGTATATGGAAAAGCATATTATAAAAAAAATTATGCAGGGTTTCAGTACTTTTTTTAATACAGCATATACCTCAGGTTTTAGAGTATTTTTATTTATATATTATTTATTTGAGAGGAAGAGCTAGAGAGGGAGAGACAGAAATATCTTTCATCTGCTGGTTCACTCCCCCAAATGGCCTCAGCGTCTGGAGCTGGACTGATCCAAAGCCAAGAGCCAGGTGCTTCTTCCTGGTCTCCCACATGGGCACAGGGGCCTAAGCACATGGGCCGTATTCCACTGCTCTTCCAGGTGCATCCCAGGGAGCTGAAGCAGAAGAGGAGCAGCTGGGACTCGAACCAGTGCCCACATGGGATGCTGGCGCAAAGACGAAGGCTGGCTTCCTACGCCACAGTGCTGGCCCCTTCAGGATTTTTTAAACCAAGATAAACTAATGTATTAATTCCACTTAACACTATGAAATCCCTTTGTATTCCTTGCCAAAAATGACATAGCCTAAATCTAATCATGAGGGAACACTGAAGAAAGAACATTCAACAAAACTGGCTTCAGTTCTTCAAAAAGGTCAATTATCATTAAAAGCCAAAAAAGAGACACATCATGAAAATGAAGAAAGGTGAAGGATATGCCACGATAACAAACTGCAACCCATGGTCACTGGGAAAACTACCACAGAGGCCACTGCTGGAGAAACCCTAGGGGCCTCTGCTGGACACAGTTACCTTTCCTCATTTGCATAATCATACCATGGTCTGCAATTCATTCCTAACTGGTTCAGGAAAGAATAACAAAGCAAAGATGGCCAACACACAGAAGGCAAAAACAGAGGTGATAAAAAAAATCTGTAATATAGTTAAAAAAAAAAAGGATTAAAGTAGATACAACAAAATAAAATTAGTAAAGATAAAGCAGAAATGGCAAGGTGTTAACAATTGGTGAAAGGTGTATCAAAATCCTATGTACTAATCTCATACTCTAAGTTATGTTATAAAAATCCCAATTGAAAACATAAAAATTGTAAAACTGTAGGTTCTCACAGCCTTTGGAGAGCAGAGAGACCCATGAGGGCAGAGGGCAGAAGGCGAGCTGCCTGGCTTCCTGCACTCACGGCGCTCTAGTCCCCAGTGAAAGCCATGATCATCCAGCTCCAAACTCAACCTTGGAACCCGGATCTGTCCTGCTCCTCCTCAGAGACCTGCGAAGAGTCCTGAAACTGAGTGGTTTAGCAATCAAGTAAGCCGCTCTGCCACTTCAAACTGTAAATCTCAATTCGGCAAATGGACCTCTGCTGCCATTAACTAAGCCTTGCTATACATTGGGTGTACCTTGGTCCTCTGATCAGTAGTACTTCAGGGTCTCCGACACCTGGGCCAGGAGAGGCAACTTGTCCTCTTCAACCCAAGACACCAGTTCACTGATGCTGACTTCCAACCCAGACCTCATTCCTGCCACCCCATTTCCTACCCCGTCATCACCTGCCTGCCAGCCTGCGGGGATGTGCACACACAGTTGGTACCCTGCTACTCTAGTGTTTCTAGCTGCAGCTGATGGCCAGCGTCTTCCTAGATGTCCTGTGCTCCCCACATACATCTGCACAGTTCCCAGGTCCTAGACCTCTCTCTTCTATCCTATTAGTCCCCAGTGGACAGGTGAAGGACTAGCACTTTTGAATAAATTAAAAGGGACCTTAGCAGGTGCAATGGATGTATCATATACAAATGGATTCATCATTATTAAACAAAAAAAAATTTATTTATAAAAACTGACTGGAGGGGCCAGCGCTGTGGTGCAGTGGGTTAAAGTCTCAGCCTACAACGCCAACATGGGCGCTGCTCCATTTCTGATCCAGCTCCCTGCTGATGTGCCTGGGAAGGCAGTAGAAGATAGCCCAAGTCCTTGGGCCCCTGCACCCACATAGGAAAACTGGAAGAAGCTACTGGCTTCAGATCAGCTCAGCTCAGACCACTGCAGCCATTTGGAGAGTGAACGAGTGGAGGGGAGACCTCTCTGTCTCTACCTCTCTCTCTAACTCTTTCAAATCAATAAAATAAATCTTCACAAAAAAAGACTGACTGGAAAGTCAATTTTTAGAGAGTGTACAATTTATGTCTGTCAAAGTGTAAAGTAAGAGGGTATAACATGGAAATTACTTAGGTTTATTTTAAAGAAAGTTGACTGTAAGAAACAGCAAGATGTCCACAATGTTTTAATCACTAACAAGAAATTGTATAGCAAAAATAGCAATGAAAACTTAACATTCAAGCAATTCTAGAGAAAATGACTTGCAGAAAAATACTTTTTTAAAAAGATTTTATTTATTTGAAAGAGTAACAGAGAGAGGTAGAGACAGAGAGAAGTGTTCCATCCACTGGTTCACTCCCCAGATGGCCTCAATGGCTGGAGCTGCATCAACCCGAAGCCAGGAGCCAGTAGCTTCTTCTGGATCTCCCACACGGGTGCAGGGGCCCAAAGACTTGGGCCATCTTCTACTGCTATCCCAGGCCATAGCAGAGAGCTTGACAGGAAGTAGAGCAGCCAGGACTAGAACTGGTGCCCATATGGGGTGCTGGCATTTTGGGCCAGGGCTTTAACCCGCTGCGCCACAGTGAGGGCCCCAGAAAAAAATACTCTTTTAAATACATTTGACTCCACATCAAGACAAGGGACACTTTGGGGCTGGTGTGCCAGCATCCCATATAGGTGCCAGTTCAAGTCCCAGCTGCTCCACTTCTGATCCAGCAGCCTGTAAAAGCAGTGGAGGATGGCCCAAGTCCATGAGACCCTGAACCCATGTGGGAGACCTAGAACAAACTCCTGGCTCCTGGTTGCAGATTGACTCAGCTCTGGCCATTTGAGGAGTGAACCAGAAGATGCAAGATCTCCCTCTCTTTTTCTACCTCTCTGTAACTCTGTCTGCCAAATAAATAAAGTAATAAAATCTTTAAAAAAAAAAAAAAGAGGTGGGGGGAGAGAAGGGATGCTTTAAGAGGCCTTGTTTCAATATAGTTTTTATTTGTTCCTCAAATGTGGAAATGATCTAGATAACTAGATAGATAACTAGATAGACAGATAGATAACTAGACAGACAGACAGACAGACAGAGATGGATAAATCCATCTGATATCCAGGAAGCTTGCAGATTTATTTGACTCAGTTTAACAAAGGTTCCCTTATTCTTCCCAAACCTCACATACTGTTTCTAGACATGTTAATGAGCAGGGGAATCCTCTATTGCTTCTGAGTTCAGCAGGAACACCCCCAGTATTCTGCCACGACCTCCAGTGCCTGCTGCAGTTTTCTGTCCTCTCTCACGTTAAGGAACCTTCAGTCTACCTATCATGTCCTACCAACCTATACAGAGGATACATATATTTAACTTAAATTGACAATACATTCACCACTTACTTTAACCCTGAAAAAAATGTTTTTAACATTCTATTATTTCAAAAAAAGTAAACAGAACACTTGAAAATATTTTTAATTAACAGCGAAAATGGCATAAACTTTAAGGCATTTTTACTAAATGTTCAACTGAACAAAAGATTATGTACATAACTTATATATAATAGAATAACTGAGTTGTCATTTTTTTCAAGGAATACATTGTATTTCAAATTATCAATGTTCTAAAACAGCTGTCTAATAAATAGGACACTGGGACAGCTTATGCTGTATAGTAACTGCTGCCTGACAAACACTAATGTGCTGTTATTACGGTCATCTGTCCACAAGTTGTGGCCTCTGTGTTGGGAAGTAAGGTTGAAGTGGTAGAGAATCCACAGTCACTGTTTTTTGTTTTTTGTTTTGTTTTGTATTGTTTTGGGTAGTTGTTTTTGACAGCACTCTTTGGTTACGACTTGTTGGTAGACCTTTGAAATACTGGATTCCAACCTACAGGCACCATGAAAGAACTGAAAAAGTGACCTCTGAAACCAACACTGATTAAAAAAATAGACAAAAAATACAAAAAACACACCAGAGACGGTTATATAATAAATGTGTCATTGTTGGAATGATCTATGATACAGTATATCCATTTGACAAAGTTCAAAGATGATAAAACAAAGAGGCAGGCCAGCACCTCAGCCAAAGGTATCAGTGCCTATAACATCAGTGGTGGTGTAGAAGCACGGCTGGTTGGTTTCCACACATTCTGCTCTTACTAGAGGCAAAAAATGGTACTGGCCTTTGTTTATTCAAATAATCAATAAGTATATCACAAATTATTCACAAATTAGTGAATGAAGATAAGAAACATCTCACAAATTTGTTGGATTTCAAAAAAACACATCTACTTAGCTTATCCAAAAACGATGCAATGAGAAACCATCAGGGGGAAGAACACGTAATATTCTTGGACCTACTACTGTCCAAGCTCGTATCAAATTTAAGATGAGAAGTCACTGTTCTCAAATGGCCAGAACAACAACATCAAAACGAGTCAGGTTGCACAAAACAGACAACACTCTGTCAAAAATCTGATGTAACCACTTTTGTACAGATTTTGCCCTTTGCTTTGTTCCTTTCCAATGAAAATAACTGAACAGGTCATGAAAGTAACTTTTATGTACATAGTGTAATGTGCGAGAGGCTATCATATTTGCCCAATGCCTTATTCATAGGATGGCATATTTATACACACACACACACACGTGTAAAATACTATATGGTGGGGCCAGCACTGTGACATAGCAGGTAAAGCCGCCGCCTGCAGTGCTGGCATCCCATATGGGCACCAGTTTGTGACCCGACAGCTTCACTTCCAATACAGCTCTCTGCTATGCCTGGGAAAGCAGTGGAAAGCACTCCCTGCACCTGCATGGGAGACCCAAAAGAAGCTCCTGGATCCTGGCTTTGGATCAGCACAACTCCAGCCATTGCAGCCAAATGGAGAGTGAACCAGTGGATGGAAGACCTTTCTCTTTCTCTGCTTCTCCTCCTCTCTGTGTGTAACTCTGATTTTCAAATAAATAAATAAATCTTAAAAAAAAGACCATATTGTCCCAGTGTCATATTTATAGGACAATGTATGTTTTCATTCTTAATGATAATAAAGGATATGTAAGCTTTAATCTATTTTAATGCTCCTGTGTCACTTTCATTGAAATATTTGAGAATTAAAAACCTGGGACTTAAAGGGTTAACTTCCTAAGACCTTTTCTCTAGAATAATGAAGTTTGGAATTTTATCAACTGCTTTTTCTACATCAAGATGATTATATGTTTTCTCTTCTTCCATATGCTAAGTGGCAAAATACTTGTATATTAACAGATAAATCAATATAAAACCAATCTTGTGTCCCATAAACTTGAACATGTCTATTTTTTAAGTTTCCTAAATTATATTTGTTATTATTTCATTTAAATGTATTGCATGGGGCTGACGCTGTGGCGTAGCGGGTAAAGCCACTGCCCGCAGTGCCAGCATCTCATGGGTGCCAGTTTGAGTCCTGGTTGTCCCACTTCCAATCCAGCTCTCTACTATGGCCTGGGAAAGCAAGCCTCAGGCCCCTGCACTCACAAGGGAAACCTAGACGAAGCTCCTGACTCCTGGCTTCAAATTGGTGCAGCTCTAGCCGTTGCGGCCAATTGGGGAGTGAACCAGCAGATGAAGGACCCCTCTCTCTCTGTCTCTCCTTTTCTGTATTAACTCTGACTTTCAAATAAATAAATAAATCTTTAAAATAAATAAATGCATGTTTGCAGGTAACACTGACCTATGACTCTTACTGTTCACCTGGTTTCAGTATATAGTCTCATACAATGACTGAAAGGACACACCTCATCTCTCTGTCCTTGGCAACATTGAAGAACTCACCTGTAAAGTTCAGGTCTGTTGTATTTTTTCTCTTTAGTCTAATAAATGAAAAGGAAATGTAGGGGAAAGTATCATTATGCTCCTAAATCTTTATATATTAAATATATAAAATTTGTTCACCTTATATAAATACAAAATTTTTAAAAGAAAAGATAAATGCTCCATGAATCTTATAAACACTTTTAAAGAGAGAAAGCATGTGGCTTTTACCCACTTCCTGTCCCTTCCAGGCTGAAATCTGGATGGAATCCCTGCCGCCTTGAAACAAGGCAGAGCTGCAGTTGAGAACAACAAAGTGGGACCCGGATGCCTGGGATGCCCAGCTCAGCACTGCTCCCGTGGGTCCCTGGTGACTGGGATGCCCGACACAGGACTGCTCCCCTGTAAACTTTGCTTACAAGAGAGAGAAATAAATGTGGCATTTTCTTTAAGTGTTTACATACTCTGTATCTAGCACTCCTAGTATTTGAAGATTTTGTGTATGTTATCTTGGGAAGACAATGTCTACACCCCCTGCCATCCACACGGGAGACCCAGATAGAGTTACAGGATCCTAGCTTCAGTCTGGCCCACCTAGCGGCCATTTGGGGAATGAACCAACAGGTGGAAGATCTCTCTGTCTCCCTGTGTCACTCTGCCTTTCAAACAAATAGGAAACTATAGGAACTGAGAGTGCAGGTTTGGAGTCAGTCGGGCTGGGGGTCCCCTGGCATACTTCATGTCATTAACTAATATACACATCAAGTGTCCTTTGTGTGGCAGGCAAGGGACCAGAAGTATTTCAGATTTCTGAGTTTTTCAGAGTTTTGGTATTCGCGTACACCTTACCAGCTGAGTATCCCTAATACTAATAACCTCACAGGGATACAGGTGGAAAAGCTTGTGCCCTGGGCTGACCTCCGAGTCTGAACACTGGCCCCACCCCCGCCTGCTCTGCTGTGTCGGCCTGAGCAGTAACCTGGACGCTTTCTCTTCAGACACAGTGAAGGGAAACCTCAAATGCAAACAGTGAGGAGAGGAGGCAGGGGCAGCCTGGGGAACGGAAGGAGTGAGGAGAGGAAGCGTCCACACAGTGGCAGGAGCTAAGAGGGAGAACCACAGCTCACAGGTGTCACAGTCTAACCAGGACACAAAGACAACGGAGGGGTCACTGTTCTGACATCAACATTACTTTATACCGAAAACTTCTGAATGGACAGCAGCTACACAAAGAGCAGAGAGGCTGAGGGCATATGTAAGGAAAAATGACATGTGCACCATTATTAGCAAGTCTTGGGAAACTGCCAAGTAAACCTATTAAGAATAATGGATTAAGGTATCAAAACACAGTATTACAAATAAGGAAAATATAGCAGGATTCTTGTGGTGTTGAATTCAAACTGCAGAATTCCATATGAACTCATGGGTATACACACAGATACAGAAATACAGACACAAACGTGCACATCACACATGTACACGAGATAGCCTCTGCCTCCTTGACAGCAGTGACACAAAGCAATGGGCACACCGCACCAGATCTTGGTTTCTAAATGTCATTCTCTAAAATTTGGGACAATAGAGTATAAGCAAACAAATCATTTGTCAGCCCACTCTGATGAAAGAATCTGCATGAAATGTGTTCCCTTCTTATAAATTAAAAAAAAAAAAAAAAACTTCATAAACACGCAATGCTTAATTAAGCATTGGGATGCCTGCATCTCATATGGGAATACCTGATTTGAATCCCAGCTACTGGACTTCGGAGCCAGCCTCCTTCTAATGCAAACCCCTGGAGGCAGCAGGTAATGACTGAATACCTGGGTCTCTGCCACCCAGTGGAAGACCTAGATTGAGTTCCTGGTTCCTGGCTTCACCAGCATGGCCCAGCCCCGGCTGTTATGGGAATTTGGGGAATGAACCAACAACTGAAAGAAGTGTGTGTGTGTGTGTGTGTGTCCCCATGTCTTTCTCTTAAAATGGCAATAAATTTTAAAAATTTTAAACTTCAAAAAAATTTTAAAATAAATGAACTGAAAAGTATGTTGAGGAAGATCTCCCACAACCTCCCACAACATGTTCATTAATTTTTAAAAAAAAAAGATTTGTTTAGGGGCCGACGCTGTGGTGCAGTGGGTTAACGCCCTGGCCTGAAGCGTTGCCATCCCTTATGGGCGCTGGTTCGTGTCCCAGCTGCTCCACTTCCAATCCAGCTCTCTGCTACAGCCTGGGAAAGCAGTGGAGGATGGCCCAAGTCCTTGGGCCCCTGTACCCACGTGGGAGACCTGGAAGAAGCTCCTGGCTCCTGGCTTTGGGTCGGTGCAGCTCTGGCCATTGTGGCCAGCTGGGGAGTGAACCATCGGATGGAAGACCTCTCTCTCTCTCTCTCTCTCTCTCTCTTTTTCTCTCTCTCTCTTTTTGGCCTCTCCTCTCTCTGTGTAACTCTGACTTTCAAGAAAATAAATCTTAAAAAAAAAAAAAAAGATTTGCTTATTTATTTGCAAGGCAGAGAGAGAGGGCAGGAGGGAGAGAGACAAGATAGAAAGAGAGAGCTTCCATCTGCTGGTTCACACCCCAAATGGCCAAAATGGCAGAGGCTGGGCCAGGTCAAAGCAAGAAGCCAGGAGCTTCTTCCAGGTTGCGCATACGTAGCAGGGGCTCAAGGATTTGGGCCATCTTCTACTGCTTTCCTAGACACATCAGCAGGGAGCTGGATCAGAAGTGGAGCAGCTGGGATTTGAACCAGTGCCCATATGGAATGACAACACTACAGAAAGTGGCTGAACTCACTGCACTACAGTGCCCCAAATTGTCATTAATTATAAAAAGAAAAAGATGAATGTGAAAATGGCAAAATCTGGCAGATACCAACTTACTAACAGCTCAAAGTGAGCACCACCAACATGGGCCAATCAGAATCACGTGTGGCCTTTGAAAGGATCCAGAAAAAGGAACAAGCAGCTTCTGTGTGTCCCTATCAAAGATCCTTGTTCTACACCTAATTAGCAACCATCATAACACAAACAGGAGCCCTACACAAAGCCATCAGCCTCCCATCAGCAATCAACAGTCAGGAACGGACTGAGAAGCTGTTCTAGCCTGAAGGTGACCGAATCTGTAACCCCACACAGCACATGTCTGCTCTGAAGGTTTTTTATTGGGGAAACTGGCAAAATCAGAGCCCAACCTGAGAATCCTGCAGTAAAATTTCAATGTTAACTATCTGATTTTGAGGGAAGCATCATGCTTATTTAAGAAAATGCTCCTCTCATAAGAAATGCACCAAGTGTTGGAGTATGACAAAGCCTCATGTTGGCAACATAGTTTCAAGTGACTCCCTTTAAAGTTCTAGTATATTTGAAACTGTTCTGCAAGGTTGAAACTGTTTCCAAACAAAATAAAATATACAAGCAAAACACTCAGAGCTATGAATGGCACAAGGCTCTAACTACAACACAGGTACTCGCTGTTCTAACCAGTGCTTGCCACTGTCAGTCTGCAAGACAAGAGAGTCCCTGCAAGTGCTTCAAGTTTATAACTGCTTCTAACTGTAAACATGATAATACTGCTTAAGCCTCAATACTGTTATAAAATTCTACCCCACAAGGTGAATACTTGGATGGGGGTGAGACCCCAAAGCCATCTCAGAATTCTCCCTTGGATAAGATATGGGAAGATCAGACCTGAGCCCTGGATTGCAGAGGAGGGTGGGGAGAGAGCTCTAGCTACAGTGGATTATACTGTGTTTTGTATCATGAAATCCATTCATCATCCCCTCCTTCTCCTAATTTGCATTCTCCTAATTTGCAGGAAGTAACCCAGGAATTCAGCAGCACATGACTGCTATACAGGACATGTCCATATGCCATATAAAGCCGAATTCTACTTCTCAATAATAAATTGTGTTTTCACACTGGTTATCTCATAAGCTTCAACTGAGAAATTTAGAAATGTGTTATTTCACATTAAGGCCACTTATTTATTCAATAAATGTAGCTGGGGGAATAGGCATTGTGGTAAACTGGGTTAATCCACTGCTTGCAATGCCAGCATCCCATATCAGAGTTCAAGACCTGGAAGCTCCCTGCTAACATGCCTGGGAAGGCAGGGGAAGATGGTCCAAGTACTTGAGCCCCTGTTACCCATGTGGAAGTCCTGGATAGAGTTCCTGGCTCCTGGCTTCAGCTAGGCCCAAGCAAAGCTGTTTCAGCCATTAGAGGAAGATGGAAGATGTGTGTGTGTGTGTGTGTGTTTTGCTCTCACTCTTGGACATTCTGCCTTTCAAATAAATAAGTACACAGATAAACAGATAAATAAATGAATCTTTAAAAAGTATATTGCTGGGTAAATTTCATTATAATCACTGATGAAATTTATCCTACATTCTTAGCAAAGCCAGGATACTTATTTTAAAATCAATATTCCTAGCAATGTCAAGAATTCACAAGATTCAGACCAAACTCTTGGTCAGCAGAATCAACCAGACAGCTAATAGCTGCCAGGTAGAATCATATTTACATTTTCTTTTTAATTTAATACACTAGAGGACTTAAAAAAAACTCTAGTATTTTTAACCTTGTCTTTAAAGAAAAAATTTCAATTACTTTAGACATGCCTAAGATGTAACAAAAAAATCTGACAGTTCACAAGTTACTCGCTGAGTAGCTTTTACCATCCTGATTTTACTGTTGGGAAACAAGTCCAGAAAGCTTTACCCACAGACACAAGGAGGAAGTGGCAACACAGGATTAGAACCCAGATGCCCAGACAGGATCAAGCGGTCCAATCAAATGGCTATAAGGCACAAGACAAATGAAAAAGAAACTGAGAACAGTGAAAAGACGTGTATAACCACGCCCCTCTGCTCAGCCTGTTTCATAATCTAAAACCAATCTACTTTAGTTCAACCAAGAATACTAGCCTTTGAGCAAATGTATCCAAGGCCATCTCATTCCTCAGTTCTTTAGACGTCCAAGTTGAAGTACACCAATTTATTAAGCTTCTAACCCTAACCCTTCAAACAAATGAGAACATGGTGATATATTATCCTGCATAGCATGATAACTCCAGAAGCAATTTGGGACGAATCTTGTCCCTATGAGCTCACTTGAACACTGAGTGTAGAAATGTCATCAGCAAGATAAACACAAGACCCAGTACCTCAGGGTGCAAAGTTAGGCCAGTGCTACACTCAAGGCTGTCAGCCCCTTGTAGATTATATCCCACTTGGGCAGAAATATCTGTCCCACTCCCTGCCCCATTTTTGACCAATTAAGTTTTGCTCCTTAAATGTCATGGGTAGCGCTAACAGAATCACGATCCCTCCCTGGAGTCACAGGTTTCTTCAGAATTCAGAATTTTTTAGATATTGGTGTGAAACACACCATGTAGTGCATAATACATCCCAGCAGAGTCTGAACAATAATCCCTATTTTACCTCATTCATATTTTCAGAATGAAATCTGTGCAAATTCACACAAAGCAAATTAAATTAAGAATATAAACAGAATCCTATTACTTCAGTTAGATTTGGCCACCAAATAAGTTTTGGCACAAATTTAACATAAAAATGTTTCCATTTTCAGAACTGTCAAATTTCAGAATTGGAGATAAGAGATTATGGATCTGTATTATTAGAGATGTTTTAGAAATATAGATTTATGTTCCCTCCTTTCGATGCCTGCTTTATGCTGCTCTCTCATTCTTCACCTGGGCTTTCTGTATTGTTTCCCTCTTGCTTCACTCCTGTCTGTGTCCTGGTTCCTCTCTCCCATTCCTATCTTCACAGAAAATTCATATATATATATATGTGTGTATGTGTGTATATAAAAATTTATACCTAATAATACCAAAGTCAACCTCCGCCATTCACGGAGACATCTATCCTCTCCAGCACAGGACAATCTCAACATGTTTCCCACTATCATATATTAGTGCAGTAAGTAGGAATATCTCAGGATACAATGTTCCAGAATCCTAGCTACAACCTGGCCCAGTCCCAGCTGTTGTGGGCATTTCGGGAACAAACCAACACATGGAACATGCTCTCTCTATGTCTCTGCCTCTGTTTCTCTGTCTTTCAAACATAAAATGAGAACGATTTGTTTTTAAAAGTTAAGGAACACTAGGTAGGTCCCTGTCCTAATACAACATGATGAATTACCAGTTAGGGAAAAATAAAAAACAAAAAATTAAAAATTAAGGTAAAGATTAGAGCTTAAAAAGTATTCATAGGTGCCGGCACTGTGGCACAGTGGGTTAATGCCCTGGCCTGCAATGCCAGCATCCCATATGGGTGCTGGTTCTAGTCCCGGCTGCTCCACTTCTAATCTAGCTCTCTGCTATGTCCTGGGAAAGCAGTACATGATGGCCCAAGTGCTTGGACCCCTGCACCCATGTGGGAGACCTGGAAGAAGCTCCAGGCTCCTGGCTCCGGATCATCACAGCTCCAGCCGTTGCAGACAACTGGGGAGTGAACCAGCAGATGAAAGACTTCTCTCTCTCTCTCTCTCTCTCTCTCTCTCTCTCTCTCTCTCTCTCCTCTGCCTCTCTGTGTAACTCTGACTTTCAAATAAACAAACAAACAAAGTATTCACAAAAGGGTGAGCAGTGTGGCACAGCACACTGCCTGGGAAGCCTGCATTTCATATCAGAGAGCTGGAAATAGAGTCCCCTCTGCTTCTGATCCAGCTTCCTGTTAGTGCACAAGTGGGAGACAACAAGTGACGACCATCAGGCACTCTGGACCCTGTCATTCATATGGGAAAATCAAATAGAGTTTCCAGTTCCAGGTTTCAGCCTAGCCCACGCCTGGCTATTGTAGACATCGGGGGAGTGAATGGAATCTCTCTCTCTCTCCATCTCTTAGTCTGTTGCTCTGCCTTCAAATAAATACGTAAACTTTATAAAAAGATAAAAAGGAACTATGCAAATAAATGTGAAAAATTCCAAATTCTCACTGCTCAATGTGTTAAAGAAAGTATGGAAAATTGCACATTTAAACCTGTAAGAACTTCAGAAAGTCTTCTCTGAGAAATAAAAGATCCCATCTTAACGTTAAGTTTCAACTGCTCACTTCAAGCTCCTGCGTTACTCAAGGGAAGGGTAAGAGTTTACAGTCACAGAACCACTTGTCTGGGCTGGTGCTGTGGTGTAGAGGGCTAAGCCTCCGCCTGCGGCACCAGCATCCCATATGGGCACAGGTTCAAGTCCCTGCTGCTCTTCTTCCGATCCAGCTCTCTGCTATGGCATGGGAAGGCAGTAGAAGATGGCCCAGGTGCTTGGGCCCCTGAATCCACATGGGAGACCCAGAAGAAGCTCCTGGCTCCTGCCTTCGGATCAGATCAGCCCCAGCCACTGTGGCTTTTGGGGATGAACCAGCGGACGGAAGACCTTTCTCTGTTTCTCTCTCTCTCTCTCTCTCCCCCTCTCAAATAAATAAAATTAAAAAAAATAAAAAAATAAAAAAAAAAGGATCACTGGTCCTCAACTTCCAATGGTCTTTCTGACACATGCACTATCTCAGAGGATCACTATCCACTTAAAACAACATTTCAACATTTCTTCTCCAAGTTAACTTACTTTTACCTAAATGACACAGGATAGTAAAGAATCAGCATACAGCTGTGCAGCCCTGAACACATTTGTTAAAATGCGGGGGGGGGGGGGGGGGTGTACCCCAGACACCAGCCCATGACACAGCCTCATCCTTCATAAACTTGAAACAGGGACAGAAACTGGTGTGAAATCAGCAAGGGTGCGCACCCTGTGCATTCTCAAACTGGGGTTGTTTGTAAACCAGGTGAAGGCCTGTAAACCATTTTCCTGTAGTAGATTCAATCACACACCATCCTTAATAATGTGAACTGCACACCAATCCCTGAACCTCACAGACAGGAGACCTCGGGAAGACACCAGCAGGCCAAGGCCACTGCCCCACGGCTGCAGTGTTTCGCAGGACACCTGCATTGGAACCATGAGAAGTGTGAGAGCTGCCTCGAGCTTCACTTGTAAATGAACTCAAATCATTCGACACCCCAAACACACCTAAAATACACCACGCACAACGTGGACATAGGGGATACCAGGACAGCAGCAGCCAAATGACAACCGGGAATGACAAAGCACTTAAAAAAAAAAAAAAAAGGAAAGAAAACAGGTGAGGGGTGATTCAGAAGACAGATTCTGTAAACCCGCTGTTCATCCACACATCTCTGTGTTTCTGTCAAAAAAGAGACCAATAATAGCCTTCTCCTGCACACTTACCCAGCATTAAAACAAAACAAAAACTGAATGACTGCCAATAATACACAATGAAAACGAACACTTCTTGTGTCTCCCACAAGAAGTTACACATAATTTTTAACAAGCTCTCAGCAAAAACAAAATATATAATTAAAACTAGTAAAAAATAAAACTGCTTGTTTGTTATGAACCAGAGAGCTGAACATTTTAAAGACAAAAGAAGGGACAGGCATTTGACCCAGTGGCTAAGATGCTTGTAAAGATACCTAAGATAAAATTCAGAGCCTGACCCCAGTTCCTGATTCCAGCTTCCCACCAATGCAGACCCTGCGAGGCAGTGATGACGGCTTAAGTAATTGAGTTTCTGGCCCCCGCCTGAAAGAAGAATTGGATTGAGTAACAGGCTCCTTCTGTCTCTGGTCCCAATCAGGGCCACTGGTGCAGAGATCTGGGGAATCAACCAGAATATGGGAGCTTTCTCTATCAGTCTCTCTCTCCCTGTTTCCCCCCACCCCGCCTCGCCCTCCCTCAACTCACTGACACAATGTAACTTGGGCAATATGATAGCTATTTGTCAAGTAGTTAAATAAACATGGAATCACTGAAATAATATCGGACTCCTTTGTATCTACAAAAAAAAACCTAAATGCAGGCATTCCGCTTCACCTGAGCGATACAAACAAATGGGAAGGCTGTCAAATACACATGTAAAATGAACATTTCAAAATATAAGGCACTTGTGAAACACCGCTGAGCAAGGATGGCATACTAAAGAAAAGCTCAAATTTCACTGTTTTCTGAAGAAAATAAGGTATTGTTAGAAATAAGCAAGAAAAGAAAGAGAAAAATGAACACCATACTACTCCTATCCCGATAGCTGCTGCCTACACGTGGCATCTATCACAAGGAAGAGGAACAGACACACACATGTACCCGAAAGAGCTTTGTGCAGCCTCATACAACCACCACAAACTCATGTTCCCTGGCATCAAACTCTGACCAGTAATTTGAACACATTCTACGTGTTACATACAGTCCCTCTACGTCCTCTAGAAAAGCAGTTTTACGTGCTTTACAAATACACAGATGTAGTTCTTTTACTAGGTTCCTGGGACCAACCTTCTTTTATATCTTAAATCCTCACAATTTAGATAGATCTCAGGTGTCCACAGTATCTGCTAACATTAATTTTAAAGTCCCTTACTAAGACATGCAGTCACATGAATGATCCAAGCCACATGTGAATATACACACTTAGAGAAATGCTTGTACATTGTATACAAAATCATAGTACTTACAGAAATAAGCAAATAATTAATCAACAAAATCTATTATTTTGATCCTATTACTTTTCAGTTTAAAAAAAAAAAAGAAAAAACAAAACAAACCTGTTTCTGGGGCAGGTGTTTTGTTAAGATAGTGCTTGAAGGCTGGCGCCATGGCTTAACAGGCTAATCCTCCGCCTTGCGGCGCCGGCACACCGGGTTCTAGTCCCGGCTGAGGCGCCGGATTCTGTCCCGGTTGCCCCTCTTCCAGGCCAGCTCTCTGCTATGGCCCGGGAAGGCAGTGGAGGATGGCCCAAGTGCTTGGGCCCTGCACCCGCATGGGAGACCAGGAGAAGCACCTGGCTCCTGGCTTCGGATCAGCGAGATTCACCGGCCGCAGCGGCCATTGGAGGGTGAACCAACGGCAAAAAGGAAGACCTTTCTCTCTGTCTCTCTCTCTCTCACTATCCACTCTGCCTGTCAAAAAGAAAAAAAAAAAAAAAAGATAGTGCTCGGGTAAGCACAGCCCACAGTTCAAGGCCAGGCTCTGCTTCCAATTCTGGATTCCTGCTAGTGTGCACCTGGGAAGCACCAAGTGAGGGTCCAAGCAGCTGGATCCTGGCCAACCGCCTGGGGGACCCTGAATAAGCGCCTGGCCTACAGCTTCAGCCTGGCCTAGCCCCAGCTACTACGTGCACTTGGGGAATAAACCAGCAATGAGCAATTTCAGTCTCTCAAAATAAATTTTTTAATGTTAAAGAAAGAAAACTCCTGAACTATTCTCAGGAATAGCCACAGGGGTGGGCATTCAGTGCAACAGTTACGAGGATGCCTGAGATGCCCACATCCCACGTGTCTAAGTGCCAGGGTTGGAGACCTGACTCCACTGTTGATTCCAGCTTCCCCTGAGTGCACACCTTAGGAGGCAGATGGCGGCTCAAAGGACTGGGTTCTTGCCATCCAGACGGAAGACCTGATTTGAGTTCTGGGCTCCTGGCTTTAGCCTGGCCCAGTCCCAGATGTTGCAGACATCTGGGGTATGAACCAGTGGATGAAGGATCTCTGTGTGTCTGTCTCTCAAATAAAATAAAAATAAAAAATTTTTAATGTAGTAATAATAATTTTCTTACATGGATCTTGCCAAGATAGTTGATAACTGGGTGTATCCACCTTAAACTAGAAGTCTTACTGAAGATGTTCCCTTGAGTATTCCTGTGGTTTTTTCACCAAGAATCAACAACAACAACAAAAGAGTAATCAACAATCTCCCCAAAATGATCTAGTATTTTTCAACATGGAGTCATGGAAGGCAACACAGAATGTGGATCAAGGAAGATCTATAAATCTTTAAAGTTCAAGACACAGAGCATCTAAAATCATCTGTTTATCCACCCTATATAAACACAAACTTTCTCACTTGTCATTTCCTTAAGAAGAATAAAGAGCAAACAGTAAGCTGCTTTCTTTAGCTGCCTATGGTTTTAGTTACAACTCCATGTAGAAAGGCTAGCTACAGGATTTGAGTCTTCCTTTTTTATTCATTCTAGTCCATGCCCAAACATGTAAACCTGTGTACACAGATGTACCCACCATCCAGACATGTGAGACCAGGAAGAACGTTCTCGCCTCGTGGGCACGAGTGACTCACTTACCTTGTCTCAGGGTTGTAACCTAAGATGTAGAAGAATGAATCCACTCGGGCTTTAAACTCTCTCGCAGCAAATATGTCAGAAAAGTGGGAGATGTTACACTTCCCTCTGGAAAAAAAAAAACAAACAACAATAAAAGTAGATTAGCAATACCCTTAACTGCTTTGTAAAACAAAATATTATTGGAGGGGTAGGGGTTGTAGAGGCTCAAAACTAAATCCATGCAACATATAGAATCCGCAAATTCCAATGACAATAGAGAACACAAAGAAGGAAATAATAAATAGCAAAAACTAATGGGAAAAATATTAGATTTAGAGAATAAAATTCTGCTTTTTTTTAAATTCTAACATACCCATTTAAAAAGTATACTAACCAGGCTGGCGCCGCGGCTCACTAGGCTAATCCTCTGCCTTGCGGCGCCGGCACACCAGGTTCTAGTCCCGGTTGGGGCACCGGATTCTGTCCCGGTTGCCCCTCTTCCAGGCCAGCTCTCTGCTGTGGCCAGGGAGTGCAGTGGAGGATGGCCCAAGTGCTTGGGCCCTGCACCCCATGGGAGACCAGGAGAAGCACCTGGCTCCTGCCATTGGATCAGCGCGGTGCGCCGGTCGCAGCGCGCCAACCACGGCGGCCATTGGAGGGTGAACCAACGGCAAAGGAAGACCTTTCTCTCTGTCTCTCTTTCTCTCACTGTCCACTCTGCCTGTCAAAAAAAAAAAAGTATACTAACCAACTAGACTGTATTCCAGGAATAAAAGGTTGGTTTAGTATTACAGGAGCTGTTAGTATCATATACTGTATTAATAAATCCAATGGAGGAAATTATATTATTATCTCTAAAGCTGTGATTATGATTTGAGTGTCCTTAATGTCGGACCCTCGCCAGCGAGGGTCCAACGTAGTCACGACACGGTCACCCTTTCTCGGTTCTCAAGGAACTTTTACTTGTGGGGGCAGAAGGAAAGTAGGGGGAGGAGAAAAGAAGAGGAGGGGCCAGCAGCAGCGGGGGCCGCAGCCGCCCACCCAGATC
This sequence comes from Lepus europaeus, assembly GCF_033115175.1. Lineage (NCBI taxonomy): Eukaryota > Metazoa > Chordata > Mammalia > Lagomorpha > Leporidae > Lepus > Lepus europaeus. The sequence goes on from NC_084831.1 coordinate 5,328,047, forward strand.
CCAATGTCCCTTTATGCTGATATCGTCCAATCAGATGAAAGGGCGCGTATAGCCTCAGGTCGAAAGTTCATCTGTTTCATCTGGTTCTTCCTAGTTGTTTATGCAGAGTTCATTCTGTTTCAACTGTTTCACCTGGTTGTTTTCGTAGGCCTTGTGGCAAACCATGTAGAGGAGGTTCCCACAGGTGGCCAGCCTGCGGTTCCCCACACTTAAAGCTGGTGTTATATGTAAAGGGAGCATATGGGAGACTGCTCCACGGGACTGGGACCTGGAGAAGGGTGTCTACTATTTCCACTGCTTTCCACATTCTACCAGAGATGTAATGCAGTCAGAAGCATAAGAAAAGGTTAAAAACGTATAAAACCTTATTTCTTTGCAAATGAAAGCATCCCTATAAAGCTGAGTCAGACAACAAAGGAACTGGCTCAGTACCAGGATACACAGAATAGCACGCAGAAAGCAACGCCTTTCAGGTACACAGACGCGGGGATGGGGCACATGACAGCAGAACACGCCCTCTGCCGCAGCTTCACAGTCACGAACCAAGGGTCTGTCTCTTCTGCTTTTGGCTTCCCCTGAAGGGACACATTTAACGATATTCTGAATTTTTTTTTATCTTGTCCCACTGTAGCGTTTGAGTGCTCTGGTGGGAGGCCAGGGATGCTGCTAAATCCCCCGTACTACAGAGGGAGAAGACTCGGCAGCACCAAACGGAGTGAGGCTGCGACTGACGAGCCCTGCCTGATTGCCAGAGTCTGTCTGGAATTGTGGGTTTGTGAGGATTTCTGCACATCAATCAGTTACTGCAGTTTAAGGGTACGATAACAAACAACAATAAAAGAATCAACTAACTTTATCAGTGGACAACCACAGCACTGAGTAGTATACAGAGTTTCACAGACTGTCTATTTGATTATCTTAATATTCATATTAGAAAAAAGGTACAGGTAGTTTTATTATCCTTTTTTAACTGATAAAGGAATTCATTACTTCTTCTGATTTGGGAGAAGACATCACCTCAGATGAACGAGTATTCAGTTTCAGAATGAACTTATCTATAAAGTAATCTCACCTGCTTTTTCTTTCCAGGCGCCTACTGTATTTCTAGTTAAATACTGGAAGGGTACGTACTGGGTTTAGAAAGTAGATGCCTAGTCTGTACAAAGGTCCTTCAAAATGTTTGTGGAAAATGAAAGTAAAAGCAAAGTTCATTTTGGTGCAAAAAAAAATTTTTTAATCCACGCAGGTTTTTCATAATATGCATTTTCCATGAACATTCTGAACAATTCTTGTATGCATGAATTTCAAAACAGGATTTAGTTGCCTAACTATAGTAGGTATATTATATGTTTCAAATAGAACTTTCTGCCGGCGCCGTGGCTTAACAGGCTAATCCTCCGCCTTGTGGCGCCGGCACACCGGGTTCTAGTCCCGGTTGGGGCACCGGATTCTATCCTGGTTGCCCCTCTTCCAGGCCAGCTCTCTGCTATGGCCCGGGAAGGCAGTGGAGGATGGCCCAAGTGCTTGGCCCCTGCACCTGCATGGGAGACCAGGAGAAGCACCTGGCTCCTGGCTTTGGATCAGTGAGATGCGCAGGCCGCAGCAGCCATTGGAGGGTGAACCAACGGCAAAAAGGAAGACCTTTCTCTCTGTCTTTCTCTCTCTCACTCACTATCCACTCTGCCTGTTTAAAAAAAAAAAAAAAAGAACTTTCTATGATGACATAAAAATTATTATTAACAAACTTAGTGAGGTAGAGACAGAGGATGAGCTCTCAATACTGACCCCCAAACACAACAGCCAGGACTGAAACCAGGTGCTCATTTCTGGTCTGCTGCTACGTGTGTAAGGAGCAGGTAAGAGATCCAGACACTCCAGCCATCACTGCTGCCACCCGGTTTGGTTCTTGTCCCGGCTGCTCCACTTCGGATCCAGCTCCCTGCTAATATGTCTGGGAAAGCAGCAGAGGATGGCCCAAGTACCACCCTGAGTATTGAAACTTGGTACTCTGATATGGAATGTGGGTATCTTAACTACTAGACTGAAAGTCCACTCTTACAATGACATTATATATCAGTGCTATTCATTATAGTTGTCACTAACCCCATGTGGCTATTTAAGTTTACTGTAATTAAGATTAAATCAAATCCAAAATTTAATTCTTCTCAGTTGTATCAGTCACATTTCAGGTGCTCAGTAACCCTGAATTCTGTTCTAATCTGTAGTTCCCAGAGTTTCTTTCTTTCTTTTTCTTTCTCCTTCCTTCCTTCCTTCCTTCCTTCCTCCCTCCCTCCCTCCCTCTTTCTCCCCTTCCTTCTTCCCTCCCTTCCTTTCTTTCTCTTATTTATTTATTTTGAAAGAGTAACAGACACGGAGAAAGAATGCGAAGCAGAGTTCTGCGATCCACTGGTTCGCTCTCCTGAGGGCCACATGGCCAGCTGAATTCTGTTGTTGTCTGACACAGCTTTATAGGGATGCTATTATTTGCAAAGAAACAAGGTTTTACACTTTTTAACCTTTCTTACACTTCTAACTGCACTGTACCTCTGGTAAAATGTGGAAAGCAGTAGAAATATCCTTGTCTAGTTCCCAATCCAGTGGAAAAGTCTCTCATATGTTCCCTTTATATTAATGCTATCTTTAAGGCAATCAAATCATAACCACACCTTTAGAGATAATAATTTCCTGCCTTGGATGTGTTAGTGTGGCACCTGCAGTACTAAACCAACCTTTCGTTCCTGGAGTGCAGTCTAGTTGGTCAGTATACTTTCTAAATGGTATCTCAGAATTAAAAAAACAAAAATAAAAACAAGGGCCGGCACTGTGGCATACTAGGTTAAGCCTCCTCCTGCAGCGCTGGCACCCCATTCAGACACCAGTTAAGAGTCCCGGCTGCTCCTCTTCCAATCCAGCTCCCTGCTGATGCGGTAGAGAAAGCAATGCAAGAGGGACCTGGGACCCGGAACCCACATTGGAGACCAGGAAGAAGCTCCCAGCTCCTGTCTTCACATTGGCCCAGCTCTAGCTGGGGAGTGAACCAGAGGATGGAAGACCTCTCTTCGCTTTCTGTCTCTGTCTGTGTGTGTGTCTCTCTCTGTAACTCTGTCTCTCACATAAATAAAAATAAATCTTTAAAAAAACGCCAGAATTTGACTCTCTAAATCTAATATTTTGCTCATTAATTTCTACCATTATTTTATTTGTTTCTTTGTATTTTCCATTGTCCTGTTATTCACAGTAGCTTTATTCATAATAGTTTACAAACAACCCAAACATCTACCAACAGGTAAATGAATAAGCAAATGGTATATATGTAGCCTGAAATACTATACAATTAAAAGAACTCCTGATACATAGAATATCATGAACAAATCTCAAAAATCGCGTCAAAGTGGCTAGATAAGAAGTACATACTGCAAAATTCCATTTATAGGAATTTCTAGAAAAAATAATTGAAAAATAATTTACAGTGAGAAGAACCAAAAGAGTGATTGCTTTTAGGTGGGAGGTTTTAAAAGGAACAAGTCTCTTAAGAATATATTTATTGGGGCCAATGCTGCGGCATAGTGGGCAAAGCCGCCGCCTGCAGTGCACCAGTTCGAGTCCCGGCTGCTCAACTTCCAATCCGGCTCTCTGCTATGGTCTAGGAAAGCAGTAGAAGGTGGCCCAAGTCCTTGGGTCCCTGCACCCACGTGGGAGATCCAGAAGAAGCTCCTGGCTCCCTCCTGGCTTCAGATTGGCTCAGCTCCAGCCATTGCAGCCATTTGAGGAGTAAACCAGCAGATGGGAGACTTTCTCTCCCTCTCCCTCTCCCTATCCCTCTCCTTAACCCTGCCTTTCAAGTAAAATAAGTAAATTTTTTTAAAGATTTATTCTTTTGTTTGAAAGTCAGAGTTACATACACAGAGAAAGAGAGGCGAAAAGGGAGAGGGAGATGCAAAGAGAGAGAGAGACAGACAGACAGACAGGTCTTCCATCCACTGGTTCACTTTCCAATTGGCTGCAATGGCTAAAGCTGAGCCAATCCGAACCCAGGAGCCAAGAGCTTCTTCTGGGTCTCCCATGCGGGTGCAGGGGCCCAAGGACTTGGTCCATCTTCCACTGCTTTCCCAGGCCATAGCAGAGAGCAGGATCAAAAGTGGAGCAGGGCCGGTGCCACGGCTCAATAGGCTAATCCTCTGCCTGCGGCACCGGCACAGCGGTTTTTGTCCCAGTTGGGGCACCAGATTCTGTCCCGGTTGCCCCTCTTCCAGTCCGGCTCTCTGCTGTGGCCCGGGAAGGCAGTGGAGGATGGCCCAAGTGCTTGGGCTCTGCACCCACATGGGAGACCAGGAAAAGCACCTGGCTCCTGCCTTCGGATCAGCGCAGTGCGCCAGCTGCAGTGTGCCAGCCGCAGCGGCCAATGGAGGGTGAACCAACGGCAAAAGGAAGACCTTTCTCTCTGTCAAAAACAAAACACACACACACCAAAAAAAAAAAAAAAAAGAAAAGAAAAGAAAAAAGAAAGTGGAGTAGGTGGGACTCAAACTGGTGCCCATATGTGGGCACTGCAGCACTGCAGGTGGTGGCTTTACCTGCTATGCCACCGGGCAGGCCCCAAAATAAATAAATCTTAAAAAAAGAAGAACAAATACGTATTTCTCTGAGAGAGAAAGAGCACTCTAATCTGCTGGTTTGCTCCTCAGATATCCACAACAGCCCTGGGCTGAGTTAGGGGCCAAAGCTGGGAGCTGGGGACCCTACCTGGTCTCCAATATGGGGGGCAGGAATCTAACTACTTGAGCCATCACTGCTGCCGCCCAGAGTGTGCATCAGCAGGGAACTGGAATTAGGAGCAGAGTGGGGACTCAAACCCAAGCACCCGAATACGGAACAGGCGTCCCAAGCAGCGTCAGGCCAAATGCTGCTCCAGGGCAGCAGAGTATCTGAGGGAACTTTGTGGGAAGCAGCAAAATGAGGCCTTGTTTAAGGTCAGATTTAGGAAAATATACGCTTAAAATCTGCACTTTCTATTTTTTAAAAATGGGGAGCAGGGAGGTAAAACAACAAGAACCATCAGCATGGAGATGTGGTTGTTCACAGCTGCTGGGCCTGCCAGTTCACGACCCGCAGGCCTGGGAAGAGAAAAACTGAAGACAGGAGGGGTTGGGCTTGTGGTGTGGCAGGCTAGGTAAAACCGCCAACTTCATGGGCACCAATTCATGTCCCAGATGCTCTACCTCCGATCCAGCTCCCTGCTAACAGCCTTGGAGAAGCAGCAGAAGATGACGAAGGGAGTGGGCCCTGCCACACATTCAGAGAGCCAGGGGGGAAGCTCCTGGCTCCTGTCTTCCGACTGGTTCAGCCCTGGCTGCTGCAGCCATCTAGGAAGTGAACCAGAGGATACAATATCTCTCTGTGTGTAACTCTTTTTTTTTTTTGGACAGGCAGAGTTAGACAGTGAGAGAGCGAGAGAGACAGAGAGAAAAGTCTTCTTTTTCCGTTGGTTCACCCCCCAATGGCTGGCTGCCATGGCTGGCGCGCTGCGCCAATCCAAAGCCAGGAGCCAGGTGCTTCCTCCTGGTCTCCCATGTGGGTGCAGGGCCCAAGGACTTGGGCCATCCTCCACTGCCTTCCCGGGTCACAGTAGAGAGCTGGACTGGTCCTGGGCCACAGCAGAGAGCTGGACTGGAAGATAAGCAACCGGGACAGAATCCGGCGCCCCGACCAGGACTAGAACCCAGGGAGCAGGCGCCGCAAGCGGAGGATTAGCCTATTGAGCCACGGAGCCGGCCATGTGTATAACTCTTTCAAATAAATCTCTAAACACAAAACAGGTACTGGCATTGTAGCATAGCAGGTAAAGCTGCTACCTGCAATGTAGGCATCCTATATGGCTGCCAATTCAAGTCCCAGCTACTCCACTTCTGATCTAGCTCCCTCTAATGGCCTAGGAAATGCAGTGGAGGACTGCCCAATTATTTGGGCCCTTGCCACCCACATGCAAAACCGGATTAAAGCTCTTGGCTCCTGGCTTCAGCCTGGGTCTGCCCTGGCCATTGAGGCCACTGGAGAATGAACCAGCAAACTGGAGATCTCTCTCCCTCTCTCTTTACCTCTCTGTAACTCTGACTTTCCAATAAATAAATCTTAAAAGAGGAGAGAAAAGAAGAGGAGAGGAGCGGGGAGGGGAGAGGAGAGGGGAAGGGGGACAGGGAGAGAAGGAGAGAGGGTAGAGGGGTGAGGAAGAGATGGGGAGGGGGAGGGGAAATGGGAGGGGAGAGGGGAGGGAAGAGGAGAAAGGGGAGGGAGGGGAGAGGGGAGAGGGGAGGGGAGAGGGGAGAGAGGGGAAAGGGGAGGAGAGGGGAAAGGAGAGGAGAGGAGAGGGGAAAGGAGAGGGGAGGGGAGAGAGGGAGAGGAGGGGAGAGGGGAGAGGGGAGGAGAGACAGACTAAAGCAGGGAGGCCCATAGCACTTGGCTCTCTTTGGCCAGCACAACTGGGAAACACTGTTCATGTCATACTGTGTGCATTTATAGGGAACCACTTCCGTGTTTTTACCATAGCCCTCTCTTCAACAGGCTCCCTCTCAAAATCAAGACATTATCTGGCACTTTTTGTAGAATGGATGAGGAAAGACTACTGTAAAATCGCCATTAATTCCATTTTGCAGAAACACCTGGTTTCGGAGCTTTCTAACATCTTGTATGCTTCAGGTCCAAAGAAATGCTTCATTGTTGACAGAAGCACCACTAAAGACAGGGAAGCACCTCATCTTAGGGTCCTTTTGATTTCCAGTAGACACTTCTGGGAAAAGACTCGCAGTAACCCCTCAGTGACCCAGCCATGGCTGAACTACTAGATGGAAGGTATTGGTATCAGTCAGTCTCTCTCTCTCTTTCTCTCTCTCTCTCTCCCTTTTAAGTAGGTGAAAAATTAACATTTTTTTTTTTTGACAGGCAGAGTGGACAGTGAGAGAGAGACAGAGAGAAAGGTCTTCCTTTTTGCCATTGGTTCACCCTCCAATGGCCGCCGCGGTAGGTGCGCTGCGGCCGGCGCACCGCGCTGATCCGATGGCAGGAGCCAGGTGCTTATCCTGGTCTCCCATGGGGTACAGGGCCCAAGCACTTGGGCCATCCTCCACTGCACTCCCGGGCCACAGCAGAAAGCTGGCCTGGAAGAGGGGCAACTGGGACAGAATCCGGCGCCCCGACCGGGACTAGAACCCGGTGTGCTAGCGCCGCAAGGCGGAGGATTAGCCTGTTAAGCCACAGAGCCGGCCAGCCAGAAATAATTTCAACAACACTGTTTCTTGATGTCTTTGTTTAGCCGGCCTACAAATTAACATTTTTAAAATATATTATTTCTGATCTAATAATAGGGGAAAAGGATGTGAGAGAGTCACTATCTTGTCTACTGTAAGCCATTTGATTGATGAGGATTTTTAAAAATTTTTTTCTGGGGCAGGCATTGTGCAGTGGGTTGAGTCACCACATGGGATGCCCACGGAATTCTGACTACTCACTAACGCACCTGGGAGGCAGTGGAAGACAGTCCAAGTATTTGGGACCCAGATGGAATACCAGACTCTTGGCTCCAGCTTGGTCCAGGGAGTAAAACTACCAGATGGAAGATCTCAGTCTCTCCCTCTCTCCCTGTCATTATGCCTTTCAAGCAAATAAATGAATCTTTAAAAAAGATGGCTGCTGGTGTTGCAGCGTAGGTAGTTAAGCGGCCACCTGAAACATTGGCTCCCAATGTGAGTACCCGTTCAAGTCCTGGCTATTCCACTTCAAATTTAGCTAACACACCTGGGAAAACAGTGGAAGATGGCCAAGTGCTTGGGCCCCTACCACCCAATGTGGGAGACCCAGATGTAGTTCTAGATGTAGTTCCTGGTTTCAGTCTGGTCCAGCCCTGGCTGTTGCAGCCATTTGGGAAGTGAACCAGTGGATGGAAGGTTCTTCTCTCTCCATCTCTCCTTTTCCCTCTTTCTCTCTCTCCCTCCATAACTCTGCCAGTCAAATCAATAAATAAACCCTTAAAAATTAAAATCAAAAATAATTTTTTCAGGGCCAAAATTGTAGTGTAATGGATTAAGCTGCTGCCTGCAATGCCAGAATTCCATATGGGCACTGGTTCAAGTTCCAGCTGCTCCATTTAAAATCCAGTTCCCAGCTAATGCACCTGGGAAAGTAGCAGAAAATGGCCAGAAAATGGCACCAATGTGGGAGACCCAGATGGCTCCAGGCTTCAGCCTGGCACAGCTCTGGCAGTTGAGGCTATTTGGGGAGTCAACCAGCAAACAGAAGATCTCTTCCTCTTTTCCCCTGTAACTCTGCCTTTCAAGTAAATAAAATAAATCTTAATGTATAACAATAATGTTTTGAATTTCTTGTTCTTCTATTTCTGTCGCTTTCCAGGGATTTATCTGATTTTTCACCACTGGGATAAAGAGACCTGTCAGTAATACTAGGACAACAAGGTAGAGTTCTTAAATACAGTGTAGGAAAGACTTTTTAACTATGACTCAAAATTCAAAAGCAATAAAAGTTAGATAAATTTGACTAGATAAAAGTAGGTTTTGCATAACAAACACTATGAACATAAATAGAAGAAAATTGACAAATGTGGGAGAAAACATTTGTAATATATACACAATGTATGCTAGACATATAAAGAAAAATTTTTAAAAGTGAAAGACAAAAGCCGTTAGAAAAGACATGACCAAACCATTTACAAAAAAAAAAAAAATTAAAAAGACAAAAATATCACTGAAGCATATGAAGATTGTTCAAACTTCCTGTTAGCAAAATAAAGGAAAACAACAACGAGATAACATTTCCCAACTATCAGATTAGCAAGATTTTTAGAAATAAGATAGAGCATCCTGTTAGGAAAATAGGCAGTCTCACAGACTACTGGAGGGAATATAGACCAGCACAGGCCTCCTGGAGGGAGACATGGTAACACATCCCATACTCATACACCTCTCATCAGGGCCATCCCACACCATAAAGCCACCCTGAAGGTACGCAGTAAGAAAACACACACACATTGGCCGGCGCCACGGCTCACTAGGCTAATCCTCCGCCTTGCGGCGCCGGCACACCGGGTTCTAGTCCCAGTCAGGGCACCGATCCTGTCCCGGTTGCTCCTCTTCTAGGCCAGCTCTCTGCTGTGGCCAGGGAGTGCAGTGGAGGATGGCCCAAGTGCTTGGGCCCTGCACCCCATGGGAGACCAGGAGAAGCACCTGGCTCCTGCCATCGGATCAGCGCGGTGCGCCGGCCGCAGCGCGCTACCGCGGCGGCCATTGGAGGGTGAACCAATGGCAAAAGGAAGACCTTTCTCTCTGTCTCTCTCTCTACTGTCCACTCTGCCTGAAAAATTAAAAAAAAAAAAAACTACACACACACACACACATTCATGGCGGCATCATTTACAATTGCAAAATTCTGAATGCCCAAATACAAGAGAGCCGTTAAATACACACAGCCCATTCACACAGGAGTTCTACAGGGCTGTAAAAGAGAACAAGAACAAGCTGTCTACTGACCTACAGCTCCTCTGACATACTGTCAAGTGAAAAATGCAGAGCTCAAAATATACCTAGTTATTTTATTTTACCAGGTAAAGAAAGGCTTAAAAGAAAACAGACATATTTGTTCATTTACAAAAAGAATGCAAAAGGAAAAACCATCATAGTTGCCTAGTAACCTTTTAAAATGTCACAGTCATAAGAGACAAGAAAGACTGGGAAGCCATCACATACCACAAGAGACCAAGGAGAAGCAACTAACTGCTTTGTGGGATGGCAGACAGGACTCCAGAGCAGCCACAGACAAGCCAAGACACTGCTGAGGTCACAGGGAACCCTTTCCATGGTCTTCTAGCAACACCGATTCTGATCACTGTGGTACAGTTACAGAAAATGTTCACACCCTGAGAGGCCGAGGGAGGACATGGAAACTTTCCTTTATGTCTAAAAGTAGTTTCAACCTTTTTAAAAAACGAAGACTAAGGAGTATGAGTATTCAGGGTCAGAGAGAATCTTAGTTTTACTGGGTTCTCCCAGCACCTGTTTTGTACAAAGTCCTTAATCCAGTAATAGATCAGTAAAGTGCTACCTGATGGACGAACGAATGAACAAACCACCAGGCTATGGCATCTAATGAAGCATTAAGCACAAACAGACAAAACAGGAGAAATGCTGTAAGTGAAAGAAAATGTACATCAGGCCAGAAAACAAATATTAGGCAAAATTCAGAGCTCTGAAACACCATGAAACTAAAGGACTCGTTTTAATTTTTTAATGCAAAGGAACAGTTAGGTCATTGTCCACCAATGCAATTAATCTGTTTTAATCCCTAAACATACCCACATATTATTCTAGCTGCCTATAATAAAGTGAGGAGATAAATCAGAATGAAAAGAAAGTGAACATAAGCCCAAAAAATATGGTATAGGGCTTCCTGGCTTTGGACATCCATAAAATTCACCCTGAACCGTTTTCCCAGGTGACTACTTGAACTAGGCAGTGAATAACCAGAAAGGTGGGGACACCACCTCAAGCCAATGAGACACACAGGGCCTTCTGAAATGCCTCTGAGAACACCCTGTTGCAGGAGTGAAGCGGAGGGCACTCCTCCTGTCACAGCCCCTGGATCATCAATGAAGCATTATCCTCAGGTGGAGAAAATCAACAGAGCAGACACACGGCAAGCTCCCTCTAAGGGCACCTCAAGATGGCTCCCTGAGCTCAGCTCTCCTCCCCTCCGATCAATCAGTCTGGCCTGCAGCCCTCAGAGAAATAAAGCGAGTAGATGTGAAGAAACCGTACATCAGTAATGCAGGGCCAAGTCACACTTAATTTCACGTTTTCTTTTCTTCCCCTTAGACGCTGCAGAACCCAACTGAGAATCACAGAGCAGCATGAAAAAGAGCCCGGGGGCATCTCCCAGGGCTCTCCTGCCCTTGCGACGCTCAGGAGGACACGTACACCTGACCCTGAACACACTGGTGGAAGAGAATCCAAAGGCTAATGAACTTGACACTGATTACAGAACTATGTTGCGGGGCCAAGAGTCAAACTCAATTTCAGTTTGGTACTTTTTTCTATTTTTCAACAACATCAGCCAAAAATACTTACCTGAGAACAAGGAGAATCCAAAAAATACTCGCGATTCTAACATTAACATTTATGGTGGTTATTAAAAAGCACAGTGAAACAGACAATAAACAGTTGTCGAAAGACTAGCTTGAAAGACGGGGAGTAAGAGGCCCCTCTCAGTACAGCCGGCATCCCATAACGGATGCCTGTGTAAGTCCAGGCTCCATTTCTGACCCCGCCTTCTGCTCATGTGCCTGGGAAGGCAACTGAAGATCTCCACGAGGAAGACCCCGGTGCAGGTCCAGGCTCCTGGCTTTTGGCTGGCCCAGATCTGGCTGTTGGTGTCATTTGGGAAGTGAACCAGGGGTTGGAAGAGCTCTCTGTCTCTGTCTCTGTCTCGTCTCTTCCTCTTCCTCTGCCACTGCCTTTTGAATAAATAAATCTTGAAAAAGAACAAAGAAAAAGAAAGAACCACAGGCGTAAGGGACAGCCAAGGCCAGAGATGCAGAAGCAGCAGCACAGCAGTCCACGCTGAACCCAGCACATTCTTCAGCAACTGTGAAGGTTTCCCAGGCTCTTCTGGAAATAAACACGGTTTGGGAGGGAAAAGCTACAGTCACAAGTTACAAGGAGGCTGAAGAGGAATTCTGTTGTCCTTTTGGTTTCTAACAGTTAAAGGACAAAATTCTCTCTCCTTTATAATCCAACTCTAGCACCAGTGTGAAAGAAAAGCTTACACACTGGTTTCCTCCTGAGTGGAATGGCCAGAGACCCCTCAGAGTTCCCGTGGGCAGAGACCCTGGCAGCAGCGCCCCCGAGCTCCGAGGAGAGCGGCACTAAGTCCTAGCATCATCACAGTCGTCTGACTCCCTTTCATGCGCCCACAGAATTCCGTGTTTGTGCCTCTCAAAATGGAATTTATTTTGCAGTACAGCTCTATATCTACAAAGAAGAAAAAAAAAAAAACCTGTGGATAAACTGGAAGAAAGAGTTAACTCTTAATCCTCCATCCCAGCTAAAACACACCCCCATTTTTTCAGTTAATGTCATCGAGCGCTGCTGAACAGAAGAGACTCCTGGGGCAGTGCCATTCCCTCCTGTTTTATGGGATGCGATCTCACAGACAATCAAAGCTGCTGTCAGGGAGAGCGCGCTGCTGCTGGGAAGGCACAGCCACAGAGACAGAGACGCACATCAGAGGCCGGCGCGTGGCAGCAGGCAGCCCTGTGAGGCCAGACCGCTCAGTGAGTGACCAGTCCTCATGTCTCGTCTTTGAAAAGGCCTCAGTACTGAGTCAAAACAGATGCTGTATTTGAAGCTAACAAAATCAAATTTAAGATGAAGGTGTCATAACACAGCCTCCACTTTTTATGACTACTTTACAGAAAATGTCACAGGAAGAAAACAAACAACTAAGGGTTCTGGTCACATGCCCAGCTGCAGGGGCAGGACAGGGACTCACACAGCTGCACACCTCCAGAGAGCCCTTCAGCACAAACCGAGGGGATCCACCTACCCGGGTCCCTGCACGGCACGGACTGCCTGGCTCTCATGAAAACGCCAACACAAGAGAACGCTCACTCTCTAAACCGGGACAGCAGAGATGAATACTGGAATGTTTTCATTTTCAGTAATTATGTCAGAACATGATGAACAACCAGTTGTCTCTTTTTACATACTTATTTGTTCTAACTAGAACTCTAAAATTTACCTCAGCCAATGAGACAAGACAGAAAGAAGAAGAAAACATGTAAAGCAGAATAAGAAATACTTCCAGGATTAACTCACTTGTTTAGTTACCAACTTAATTGTCCTTTCAATCTAGACAACATTCCATTAATTTGCTTTGTTCAACAAGCTTAAGATTGGAGAGCCACCTTCAGAAGTCATACAAATTCCAAGTTCATGAAACACCACAGTAATTCTCTAAATTTACCTAAAGTTCTATCAGAACTCAAAGCTCATCACAACAAGGGTCTACAAGCCACTGCCAGCAAGTCAAGCCCTGGCCCACTACCTATTCTCTAATGGCCTAGAAATGGTTCCTACATTTTAAATGGCTGAAAAATGAAATCAAAGAATATTTCTCAATATGTGAAAATTAAATGAAATTCAAATTTTAGTAGCGGAATAAATACAGTTTAAGTGGAGCACAGCCACCTACTTTTCATGTTGTCTCGGCTTTTGCACTTCAATGGCTGAGCTGAGTGACTGCAACAGAGACCATAAGAAATATTATCTGGGGGCGGGGCTGTGGACCAGAGGGTTAAAGCCCCTGCCTGCAGTGCCAGCACCCCATATGGGCACCAGTTTGAGACCTGGCTGTTCCACTTCGGATCCAGCTCTCTGCTGTGGCCTGGGAAAGCAGTAGAAGATGGTCCCTGTACCCATGTGGGGCACCCAGAAGAAGCTCCTGGCTTTGGATCAGCACAGCTCTGGCCAGAGGATCTCTCTCCCTCTTTCTCTCTGTAATTCTGTCCTTAAAATAAATAAGTCTTTCTTTTTTTTTTTTTTTTTAAATTTTTGACAGGCAGAGTGGACAGTGAGAGAGACAGAGAGAAAGGTCTTCCTTTTGCCGTTGGTTCACCCTCCAATGGCCGCCGCGGTAGGCGCGCTGTGGCCGGCGCACCGCGCTGATCGATGGCAGGAGCCAGATGCTTCTCCTGGTCTCCCATGGGGTGCAGGGCCAAGCACTTGAGCCATCCTCCACTGCACTCCCTGGCCACAGCAGAGAGCTGGCCTGGAAGAGGAGCAACCGGGACAGGATCGGTGCCCGACCGGGACTAGAATCTGGTGTGCCGGCGCCGCAAGGCGGAGGATTAGCCTAGTGAGCCGCGGCGCCGGCCATAAGTCTTTTTTTTTTAAGTTTGCCAAAACCTCCATTGCATTAGAAGTTATCACTAATTTGCCTTAAAATAACCGGCTTTAGCTACATCGTTTTACACAAAACACTCCGGATGGTTTTACTGAACACCATCTAAGCTCTCCAATAGAGAAAGGTGTCCTATCACACTATACATAAGCCAAAAGCCAACAAATCCAAACGACTTTTGTTAAACCATATTCTCTAACAAAGAAAGTAGTGAATTCACTCCTTTATTTATCACTTTGTGCAAGAAATGCATTTAAGAATATTAGCTGATGGGCCAGTATTGTGACAACAAGTAAAGCAGCTGCTTGTGATGCCTGGCATCCCTTACCGGCTTGGGTCTCAGTCCCACTGCTCCACTTCAATCTAGCTCTCTGCTGATGGCCTGGGAAAGCAGTGGAAGCTGGCCCAAGTGCTTGAGTCCCTGCCACCCACATGGGAGACTGGGAAGAAGCTCCTGGCTCCTGGATTTGGTCTGACCCAGCCCCGGTTGTTACAGCCATCTGGGAGTGAACCAGCGGATGGATGATCCCTCTTTGTTTTTAACTCTGCCTTTCAGATAAATAAATAAAACTGTTCAATGAAAATTGCAATGAACCTTCCTGAATTCTTTATTAACTACATGCTGCCAATTTTGCTTCATTCTTTTCTATCTCTTAGAGGCAGGGGCTGAATCTTCAGAGAATAAACTGCTGTAGTGCAGCCAGTTAAGCTGCTGCTTGCGACACCAGCATCCCACATCTGGACACAGGTTCAAGTCCCAGCTGCTCTGCCCCGATCCAGCTTTCTGCTAATTGCACCTGGTTAAGCTGCCGCCTACAACACCGGCTCCCCATGGGAGTACCTGTTCAAGTCCTGCTACTCCACTTCAAATTTAGCTAACACACCTGGGAAGACAGCAGAAGACGGCATGAGTTCTCCGGCCCCTACCACCCATGTGGTATCCCAGGATGGAGTTGCCAGTTCCTGGTTTTGGCCTGGCCCAGATCTGGCTGTTGTGGCCATTTTAGGGAACAAACCAGTAGGTGGAAGATCTCTGTCTGTGTGTGTCTGTGTCTGTGTCTGTGTCTCTCCCTCTCTTAATGTTGTTCTGCTTTTCAGATAAATAAATAAATCTTTAAAAAAGAAAAGGTAAACTACAGACCAGCAAAGCACTCCACCTTAAATACTTTAGCCAACAATACCAGGAAAATAATTCAAGGAAATAAAGATACAATAATACAAAAAGTACATAAGGAAAGACCGGGTGGGGGGGAAAAAAAAAAAAAACAGAGGTAGATAGATTAATGAAGATACAAGCAATCTATGCAATCTCAATAATGCAAATCTGACACAGTGAATATAACCTTACCAAGACTGTGAGAGCAGTCTGATTAACACAATGACCACCAAAGACAGGACATTGACCTTTAACCCCCACATCCAAAACTTCCTTCACACCAAAGGCTGCAGCTCTGGGACTGACCTCAGGGCAGCAGCATGGTATGTGTCCACGTAGTCAGAAATGAAGAGCTCCCGGTTCTTGATAACGGGGTCTGTAATGACAAGTTCTCTTCCAGAGTCTGTTAGAAAAAATATTAATGATAGATTAATTAAGGCAATTGAATTCCCCCAAGCAAGCAGGAAAATTTCATAAAATTTTTCATTCATGTCCAACTCCCAGTAAAGGAAGCAAAAGAAATAACCAGGCCTGGTTATTAGCACTCTAAGTGTGCAAAACAGATAAGAGGAGTAATAGCAAAGATAACAAGAAAAGGTATATATCGACTGACAATGGATCTTGTAAGGTTTTTTTCCCCGCTTTACTAAATTCCTCCCAGTTTGCTGACATGTTAAACAAAAAAAGAAAGAAAAATGGGGTAGGCACCTGTGTAGTGGCTGACACTGCTTGGAATAACCACCCTCCACTTCACAATGTCTGGGTTTAAGTACCAGCTCCACTTCTAATTGCAGCTGCCTGCTAATGCACACCTGGAAGGCACCAGGTGATGGCTCAATTACTAATGTTCCTGTCACCCACATGGAGACCTCAATTGAGTTTGAGCTCCTGGCTTCAGCCTGGCATTTGGGCAATGAACCCTAATTTCTCTCTCTCCTGTGTCTTCCAAGTAAAGAATTTTTAACACAGAAGGAGCCGGCATTGTTGCATAGTGGGTAAAACCACTGCCTGAGATGCCGGCATCCCATATGGGCGCCAATTTGAGTCATGGTTGCTCCACTTCTGATCCAGCTCCCTGCTAATGCACCTGGGAATGCAATGGAAGATGGCCCAAGTCTTTGGGCCTCTGCATCCATGTGGGAGACCCAGAAGAAGCTCCTGGCTCCTGGCTCCAGCCTGGCCCTGGGCCAGCCCTAGCTCCAGCGGCCATTTGGAGAGTGAACCAGTGGATGGAAGTCTCTCTGTCTCTTCCTCTCACCCTCCATAACTCTTTTGAATAAATACATAATTAAATCTTGAAACTGCTGGCATTTGTTAAACTCAGAACTTCCTAGAAAGAGCAGTGCCAAGGAGTAGGAGGAACACAGGCTTCAGGGCTGACCCTAGGCCCTACAAGCTGTGTACCTGTGGTGTTGGACACCTCTCATCACTTTCAAACATCACTTTCCTCATCTGGAACTGGGGAATGACAAAGCCACCTTATGTGACCAATGAATGATGTTGGGGGTCAATTAGTAGGAAGCCTAGCACCTCATGAAAGTCAAGGTTCTGCAGGCCCTTATGCGCCCGTACAAGCCTCCTAGACATTTTGTGGACACAGCTCAGTTTAGTGACCGAACTAAACGTAGCACCAGGAGAGAACAACCAGCTGCCCAGGACCGCCTTCCTGGTGTTCTGGAAATAAGGATCAAGATGAACTCCTACTACCCTGAACACAGAGCAGCTCAGTAATACAGATTGCTGAAGAGGAAACACATGTCTATTCCTAGAGAGCCGGAAACAGGATTTGCTTGTCAGCAGGTGAAAAACAGGAATTTTAAAACTCCAAATAGGCCGGCGCCACAGCTCAATAGGCTAATCCTCCACCTGCAGCGCCGGCACACCGGGTTCTAGTCCTGGTTAGGGCACCAAATTCTGTCCCAGTTGCCCCTCTTCCAGGCCAGCTCTCTGCTGTGGCCAGGGACTGCAGTGGAGGATGGCCCAAGTGCTTGGGCCCTGCACCCCATGGGAGACCAGGAGAAGCACCTGGCTCCTGGCTTCGGATTAGCGCTGTGCGCCGGCCGCAGCACACCAGCCGCGGCGGCCATTGGAGGGTGAACCAACGGCAAAAAGGAAGACCTTTCTCTCTGTCTCTCTCTCTCACTATCCACTCTGTCTGTCCAAAAAAAAAAAAATTTTTTTTTTAAAAACTCCAAATTACCGTTATTTCTAAGGACTCCCTATCTCCATTCCCAAGATTAAGGGGAAGATGCTATCAGCACATGCTCAGAGGTTTAACTTAAAAATAGTAATAATAATAATACTTGGGGAAAACAGTAACATTCCAGAGGTAGTCTTACTAAAACCTTTTTCAGAGTAAACTTTTCATAAAAATCACCTCCTTTTTAAAAATATTTATTCACTTATTTGAAAGGCAGAGTTACAAAGAGACAGAAGGAGAGACAGAGAGAGAGGACTTCGATCCGCTGGTTCACTTCCCAAACGGCAAAAATGCCCAGGGGCTGTGCCGGTTTGAAGTCAGGAGCCAGGAGCTTCACCCAGGTCTCCCACGTGGGTGCAGGGGCCCAGGGACTTGGGCCATCCTCCACTGCTTTCCTAGGTGCATTAGCAGGGAACTGGATCAGAAGTGGAGCAGCTGGGACTGGAATCAGAACCCTTATGGGATGCCAGCACTGCAGGCTGTGGCTTAACCTGCTGCCCCACAGCGTCGGCCCCAATCCTCTCCATTTAAAGAATGGTTTTAGAAAGAACTTGACCCAAAGCTAAGCAAATAAGACTCAAATCAGAAGGATATATTTACCATTTTCATTATGTCGATCCTGAACCAAATGCTGATACACAGAATCTGGAACTTCAGACTGACGGTAGTACCATTTGACGTTCATGAGTAGATGGTCCCTCTTACTCTGAAAAGGAAAATCTAACAGCATTAGGAACAGGATTTCAGGTGCCCACAGTGCACATCATACCTGTGATCAAAGCCCCTGTAAACAGGTGGACAGGCAGATAGGGAGATGCACACCTACCACCAGGGCCACAGCAGTCATACGTCAATGCTGAGGTCAGATTTGGGTTTTTGCTTGTTTTTTTTGTTTGTTTGTTTGTTTGGTTTGGTTTGGTTTGGTTTAGTTCTTGTTTTGTTTTGTATCCCAGCCATAGCACCACTTTGACTCAAACCCCTCAAAGCTGCCCATTTCACGAAACAAGGGAAATCAGTCTTGATTATGTATCCCTAATTTAGTTAACTGATTCATTTAATATTACACTTTTACTTAACAATATATAGTATTACATGACTACATCCTTAATCATGCTGGCAAATATTCACAATTGCTATCAGCACATTATCAAAGCTCATTAAGGGCAACAAGCCAGGAAGAACTCACCCAGCAAGCCCTGGCAGAGTCATCCCCCTCCCCGGTCTGCCGTATCACCCACAGAGTCTGAGTCTCCCTCCACTTCGGTGCCACAAACCTCTGCAGGTATTGCTGCGTATCAGACCAACAGGCAGACCAGGGGGTGAAGGAGCTACGCACCCACAGAGCAGGACCCGCCTTATTGACCACAAGGCTCCAGAGGATGGAACAGCTTGTATACAATTAGTTCTAAATAATGAAGAGTTCTGTGTTGAGTAAGGTCCTATAAAAATCTGTAGGACACTTAACCATGGAACCACTAATAAACTTAATTTTGTGTCTAGCTCATTAAAGAACAGGGGTTCAAACTTTGCCCTTCCGCGTATTTGAAGGCTACGCGGCAACAGCTTGAGGCAGGCTTCTTTGTGCTTATTCATGAAACAGCCATGAACTCATAAAATACTTTCCTTTTTTTCATTTTTGATTTTTTTATTTATTTATACAGATTTCATATATTCAGATTTAAGAATATAATGATACTTCCCACCTTGCTACCCACTCTCCCTCCGCCCCTCACTCACACTCCCTTTTCCTTTCTTGCTTTCTAAAATACTTTTCAAACCCAAATGGAGGCCTTACCAGGCACACCCCAGGTGAATGCAATTCCACTCCCCTGAGCAGCCTTTACCTCCTCCCTCATGAGCCTATTGCTAGTTCTCATTTCCATGGATGAGAGCTAAAATTAAAGAAATGTCTCATTTTTATAAAGAAGACTGCCAACTATTAAAATATGTCAAAAGAGGCTTAATAATGAAAGAAAACCCTTCCTTCCTGCATTGAGAAGTCCTAAATACAAGTACAGTTAGCACTAGAAAACCAGGAAGGCTCCCAAACCCTTTACTGAAATATTTAGGCCATTTAAAGACCCAGAGTAAACATTGCTACTCCAAAGTAAATATCTTAAACACATCAAGATTCTTACTTTGCAACTATACCAAACAGATACGCCAACAAGGACTGCACATCGTTGCTGGTTTGACTAAAACAGGCTATGGAAGGGAACAGTCCTACATGCCAGTCCTCTTTAGTATTTATCCATTTTTCTTAAGAGTGCAATGACAAAGTTTTATCTACACTGTTGATGCTTTAGATGCAAAAAAGAAGATAAACCAGTGTGTGAAATCAAATAAATGCTATATGTAGAAGTTTAAAGAAAGGAGTGATTACTTTCAGCAATGACTGTTAGGGAGGAGGTAACATCGCACCTGGGGGAATATAGTAGACTTCAACAGATTATTTCTAGGCATAGGATACTCAAGAAAAACATAAAGACAGTCAGGATAGAAGACATATCCAGATCCATAGGGCGCACCCGCACACCGCGCAAGAACACAACTTGGGCAACACCAAGAAGAATCCAAGTCTTGGCTACAGCCTGGCCTTTGGTGAGCTCGCAGGGCAAGCCAGGTCTTCTAACAACACTGCTGACCAAATGCACAGGCTGTGTGGTCCAGAACAGTGCACGGGACAAAGCAGCTGGATGGGCAGGAAACTAGAATATGCCAGCCTAAAATGGGCCTCTGCGGCATAAGAGTTATTTTACCAAGAGCTTAGAAAGGTAGAAGGTAAATTTCTTTTTTTCAGCCACTACAAAAGCTACAGTTTCTTCCCTGGGCAGGATGCTGAATAGCAGGGCCAGGATGAGCTCACCCACACACAGAGCAGCAAAGGGAACAGAGCCTGTGGGCAGAACCTGCAATGCCTGGTACACACTTTCTCCAGTCCCTCACAAAGCCGATGCTTTGCTGATAGGCCAGGCCTGCGCGCTGTCGTCAGATGTTTATCAACATCCCTGACTTCTACCACTGTCACCCCTGCTCTGCTGGTGACAACCAAAAACTTCCCTAAACATTGCCCAATGTGCCCAGTTAAAAACCACTAGTCTAAAAGTTTTCCATTTTGTGTTGTTTGTCAAAGGAAAGCAAAGAACAGTCCAAATAAAACGTGGCTCGAGCACTGGAGGGCAGGGAATGCTGGCCGCTGGAAAGCCATGACCGGTCCAGCCCCAGCCGTGCCAGGGTCCAGCCGCGGGACTCTGGGCTCGCCCTGAGATTCTGACAACCTCCTGTCCTGGAAGCCGAGGGTACTGAAACCTACCAAAAAGAACTAAAGAATTTAAAGACACAAAGCACACAGACCTCAGAAATAATCCAAGAGTCTACCCTCTGTTAGTGAGTGAGTGAGTGATCATAGCCAGTGTTTCACAGAAAAAGTTCAAGAACTTGGCTGGGAATGCCAGGAAGTATTTCTTCACCAGGACAGAGCTTTCTGTGAGGGAAGACAGTGATCTGTGTCGATGAGCTGGGAACAGGTGCTTCAACGATTACCCAGGACAACACATCGGAATTTGGATGTTAGTCCAGGCAACAATGTCCTGACATCTATATACCCATGTAGTTCTGCAACACATCTAAAATGTCCAAAAACCTGAACAGTAACAGAAATACATTTTCAGTCCATTAAGTGGCAACTGTACAATGTCTATTTATCAGAACCAAGCCAGAAATTCTGGAAACCTTTTGAGGTTTGATACATCTACATTATCTTCTGGCTCAGGGGCTCCCACTGATTGCACATAAAAATTCTCTGGTTTACTTGTACAAGGTTTCTGACTCCTAATTAAAGGCAACTTGAAGAAAGACTCAATTTCCCGATGCGGTACCACCCAATAACCAGGGAGTGGCAGCATTGCCTTAAAAAACGAATTCAGACGCTTAATTCCACAGATAAAGCACACAAAGGCAGTGTGAAGTAAACAAAGCTTTGAGCCCACTTAAGTAACAGTAAAAGGCACAATGTTTCTAAACAGGCCAGTAATTTGATTAACAACCAAACATCTACAAAGTGACTCAGTAGACTGTTTCCTGGGGTACTGAAGTCAGATAAGCCAGGGCTGCAGTTCCGCCTACAACCAGCAGTTACTAGTGACCTTAGTGGAGTCACCTGGCCCCCTGAAATGCGAATGCACAGAATAAAATGGTGTCTTTATGTCTAGATTTCTTCCCCCAGACAAAACCTGATGTGTGAGAATTCCTCTTTTTTTAATAAAAGATTTATCTGAGGGGATGGAGCTGTGGCTCAGTGGGTTAATGCCCTGGCCTGAAGACCCCGGCTGCTCCACTTCCGATCCAACTCTGCTGTGGCCTGGGAGAGCAGAAGATGGCCCAAGTCCTTGGGCCCTGCACCCACGTGGGCGATCCAGAAGAAGCTCCTGGCTCCTGGCTTCGGATCAGTGCAGCTCTGGCCACTGCGGCCATCTGGGGAGTGAACCATTGGACAGAAGACTTCTCTCCCTCTCCCCTTTCTGTGTAACTCTGACTTTCAAATAAATAAATAAATCTTTAAAAAAAAGAAAAGATTTATCTGAAAGGCAGAGAGAGAAAGAGGAAGGGAGAGAAGGGGGAAGAGAGACACAGAGAGAGGGAGGGAGGGAAGGAGGAAGGGAGGGCAAGGAGAGAGAGCAGTAAGGAGGAGGGAGGAAGATTCCTTCTATCTACTGGTTCACTCTCCAAATGGCTCCAACAGCAAGGTCTAAGCCAGGCTGACGCCAGGAACTTAGAATTCCATTCTGGTCTCCCTTGTGTCCCAAGTACTTGGTACATCTTCCACCGCCTTCCAGGCACATTAGCAATGACGCTCCAATGTGAGATACAAGTGGAGGCTCAACCCACTGCCCCACAACCTCAGGACCCTTGTTGTGTTTTCTACAGCTGCACAGAAACAGTTGTCTAACATCATCATATTGAAGGTTTACAGATTAAAAAGTCGTCTTCAAGGGCACGGAGTTATTACAGCCAAGGGGAGCGGAGAGCATGGGCTCTCCCAGTGAACGTTCCCAAAGCCACCTCAGTCACACAGGTGTAGGAGATCTTGGAATGCTTACAACGCAGTAGCCTATGACTCTGCTCAAAATCACAGAAAATTAAAGCCAGAAATAAACTTAAGGAACATTTGATTTCAACCAACCTGCCAGGTTTGAATCCTGGCTTTGCAAATTATGAAACTGTGTGACTTTGGGCAAATAACTTTTCCCAGTTTCAATACCAGTACCAAGAGGTCAGGGAGAAAGCTAAAATGACGACTCCACAATCGCAGTCTCAGGACCCCCCCCCCCCCCGCATCTCTGTATCTATCTCTCACCCCCTCCCCATTTGCCTCTCCCCTCCCTCAACTAAAAAGAAAGTAAAGGCTTCTGGAAATACCCTGCAAATAAGCACACTATCAGGTACACTATCCTACATGTACTGAGTCATTAACTAATAGTTTATTTCCTTTTGAGAGTGTGCAGTGAGAACAAGGAGATTTCTTATTACCACTGAGTAAACAACACATTCACTCTTGTTTGGTCATAGAACACAGTTCTTCCAATAGCCTCAGTTACATTTCAGTGTTTAAGCAGGCCCGAAAGGCTCCCAAGCCTGTGGGAGCCCCACTCAACAGCACTGTCAATGGTGACCGACTGACCAACCTGTGGGAGAGCCGAGGCTGAGGCTCCTTCTCCTGGTCAAACCACCAGTTTCCAACACACTTTAAGACAAAATTAAATGGGGCACAGAATCTTGAGAGGTGACTGGACATTTATTGGAATTTCCAGATAGTGGTATCCAGGCGCTACCAAGGACCTATTTAGAAGTAGCATAATCAATCCTTCTTTAAAATTATTTCTTTCTTTCATTTGAAAGGCAGAGAGATGGAGAGAAACAGGCAGAGAGAGAGAGAGGTCACCCATTCATTGACTCACTTCCCAAATGCACAAACAGTAGGAGTTGAGACAGGAGGCAAAGATTCGATCTGGGTTTCTAATGTGAGTGCCAGAGACCCAACTACTTAAGTCATCACCTGCTGTCTCCAGGGTACACATTAGCAGAAAGCTGGAATCAGGAGCAAACCCAGGACTCCAACCCAGGCGCACTCTGATATGGGATGTGGGGCTCCCAAACCATATCTTAACTGTTACACCAAACACCTGTCCTTCACTTCTTTTACTTTTTAAGATTACTTATTGATTTGAAAGGCAGAATGACAGAGGAGGACCGAAGGGGAGGAGGGAGAGATATCTTCCATCCATAGGCTTACTCCCCAAATGCCCACAAGTGCCCAGGGCTGGACCAGGACACAGCCAGGAACAAGAACTCCAGCCAGGTCTCCTACACAGATGGCAGGAACCCAACTCACCTGCTACCTCCCAGGTGCATTGGCAGAAACCTAGGTCAGAAGTGAAGATGGGATTCCGTTCCATGCATTCTAAATATGAAATGCAGGCATCCCAAATGGTAGTTTAACCTCTCTAACCTGGTCCCCTTCAATTCCTTGGCAAAGAAAAATTTGTAGATAAGAAGAACCACAAAAACACAACTTTTCCACCTGACTAAGCTGCTTACTGCTTTAGCACTGGAATCAAGGTGACAAGCTCTTTTCTCTCTCTCTCTTTTTTTTTTTTTTTGGACAGGCAGAGTTAGACAGTGAGAGAGAGAGAGAGAAAGGTCTTCCTTTTCTGTTGGTTCACCCCTCAATGGCCACTGCAGCCGGCGCACCATGCTGATCCGAAGCCAGGAGCCAGGTGCTTCCTCCTGGTCTCCCATGCGGGTGCAGGGCCCAAGGACTTGGGCCATCCTCCACTGCCTTCCCAGGCCACAGCAGAGAGCTGGACTGGAAGAGGAACAACCGGGACAGAATCTGGCGCCCTGACCGGGACTAGAACCCGGGGTGCCGGCGCCTCAAGCAGAGGATTGGCCTAACGAGCCGCGGTGCCGGCCAACAAGCTCATTTTCAAAACCTGAGAGTGACACTCAAGCCAGACTGTCCAGAAGATTACATCACACCTGGTCTGTGTAAGATTTAAATCACATTGTATCATACGCTGAAGCATTAAGACTGAACTCTAGGAGGACAGGTGACTTTTTTATAGTTTTTAGCCAAGATGTACAAATGACTGGTTACATAAAATTCCCCCAGAAGTATGATGCAATTCATAAGGCACTGAAACCCAAGGCTCCGATGACCAGAAATAATTTCTTTTCTTTTCTTTTTTTTTTTTTTTTTTTTACAGGCAGAGTGGATAGTGAGAGAGACAGAGAGAAAGGTCTTCCTTTTTGCCTCCAATGGCCGCTGCGGCTGGCGCATCGCACTGATCCGAAGCCAGGAGCCAGGTGCTTCTCCTGGTCTCCCATGCGGGTGCAGGGCCCAAGCACTTGGGCCATCCTCCACTGCACTCCCGGGCCACAGCAGAGAGCTGGCCTGGAAGAGGGGCAACTGGGACAGAATCCGGCGCCCCAACCGGGACTAGAACCCGGGGTGCCGGCACCGCAAGGCGGAGGATTAGCCTGTTAAGCCACAGCGACGGCCGACCAGAAATAATTTCAACAACGCTGTTTCTTGATGTCTTTGTTTAAAAAAAACAACTCATCTTTTGTTTAATTATTTTTACAGTGACAGTGGACAAACGTAAACCAATATTTTGATAGGACCGAAACATACATGAAAACGAAATCACCTCTCAACACTAAGCAATCAAAGCCCACTGAGGCATCTTCTATGTGGGTTACACTGCAGGTGAACACTAAAGTTTCCAGACAAGTAACTCTTGTTTTCATGCAGATTTTTTGTTCTTTGCTTTGCTTTGTTTTGTTTTCAGTGAAGAGACCAAAACTAAGTACTGCTGTAGTTTTGGCAAAAATTTCTACTTCTTGGCCTCCCCTGTAACCTACGAGGTAACTTCTACTGTCTATGTTGCACCCAGAGAGATTAGGCACTATGTAACGGAGGGTGCTGCACAGGGGAACAGACATCCTGGAATCGAGACCAACTCTGTAACTGCTCACATCAGTCCACGCGCATCACCGCCACCAGGACGGGTACTACTAGGGCAGTGCTCCTATCTGTGTTGCGGGAGGAGGGGGCGTTTGGTTCCAGGGGAGCAGGTGGTGAGGGCAGGGCCAGCTGCCAGTGTGGGCAGGCACTGTGGGAGCCCAGACAGAACACAGGAGCAGACAAAAGGTGAATTAGCTCTCTCTACACCTAGCTGGACACAACTGCAGTTCTCAGCCTCCAGCCTCCTGCATGCAGTGGACTGAGAGGGACACCCTCTGATTCTCTGGTTCTGATGCTCTACAGGCTTGCATGGAGCCACGCTTCTGTCCTGGTTCTCCAGCCTGTAGACAGCCAAGGAGGGGACTGCTCAGTCTCCTTAATCAACTGTGCCAGTTCCCTTGCAAGTAGCTGTGTGTACATACATGTGAGAAGCATACTGCAAAAAGTTCATGGGACATACAAAGTTTATTTTGGCACAAAAATGTTGTAATTCATACAGTTTTTCCTAATACGTGTTTTGCATGAACTTTTTAAAGATATCCCACTCACACACCACATGCATGGATTTCACATTTTTGCACCATTTTTTGCTTATTTTTTATTCCATTTTCCATAAACTTTTTGAAGTGCTCCATATACAGCTGCTATTGGTTCTGTCTCTCTGAAGAACCTTAACTAATACACTGATAAAAATGCTGAACATCAAATTCAGGCTTTCAAAAGCCTCCAAGTTAATATTTGAATCATTTTAGCAAGAAGAAATTTCAAAGATAGCGTGCTTACAATTCTGAAACCTGCTGCAAAGACCCAAAACGAATCCCTTCCTAAACACCAGCATTCTTTCAAGCAGCTATGGCTCTATCAAATAAACACACACCCACAAATCCAAAGGATTTCCCCCACAAAGGATGAGAAGACAGCTGTTTGTAGACTGCACAGCTAAGAAATTGCAAAATGTCTCTTAATCCTCAATAAAACTCAAACATTCCCTTGTATTTCACTCTTTAAAAAATAGAGCCCAAATATCCTAACATTTGACATCTTTGTAACATTTTTGTTGTTGCCTGGTGATAACAACAATAGCAGAGGCAATGTTGCACATTTTGAGGGAGTTACTACTTCTTACACAGAACATCTGCTAAAGTTAGAGAACCTTAGAACACCAGTGGTGGGGACAGGTGTTGAAGTGAGCAGGAAAATAAAGAAGGGGAAGTCAGCACTACAGACTCCCAAATTTCTCTAGACACTTCACAAGCTGACTTTAACGTAACACGATTAATGATATATTACCAATATATTTCCTATTGAAAATGCTGAAATATCTTGAAAGATTGCATTATGTCAGCACACTTTTCACAGGGGTTCTCAAACCTCTTAACTGCAGACTTCCTTGGATTACTGAAAATTACTGAGGAGCCACAAGCACTTTTGTTTAGGTGAGCTGTATCTTACCATCATTTTCTATATTAGAAAATAAGAAAAACTGTAAAGATTTGTTTATGAATTCATTTAAGAATAACAGTAATAAACCTGCTATATGCCCATGTTAAAATAAATTCTAATATTTAAAGCTAAACTTGGGAGATAAGTGATCATTTTATGTTTGCAAATCTCTTAACACCTAACATAAGAAACAGACTCTCCTTTTTGCTTCTGCCTTCCACCTGTGGAGCTAGCACACCTAGTTCACCTTGTGCAGAAGCACTGTCCACGTATCAGAGAATGAGAGGGAAAAGGCAGACGCTGTCTGGGCATCACGATGAGAACAGCCGGTCAGACCCTGCAGGCAGGCCCCTGGACGGGATGAAGTGCAGGCTGCACAGCTGGCTCCTTTCTGGCTCCAGTTGTTAAAATGATTTAGCCTGCTCCTCGAATAGAACCATGACTGAGAGCCGTAAAGCACAAATTCATTTAGATGTGAGACACCAACAAAAAGCAGGAGATTTTATTTTTATTTATATAATAAGACATTTCAGTAGTGAGCACCAAGTCAAGCAAGAAAAAGAAAAAAAAAAGAAAAAAAAGCAGCTGTGGTTTCCAATTTAAGGTACTTTTGTGCCCCAACCGGGACTAGAACCCAGGGTACTGGCACCACAGGCAGAAGACTAGCCAAGTGAGCCGCAGCGCCAGCCTCAAATAATATTTTTTTAAAGATTTACTTGAAATACAGAGTTAGAGAGAGAGAGAGAGAGAGAGAGAGAGAGACCTTCTATCCACTGGAATACCTCACAAATGACTGCAATGGCCAGGGCTGGGCCAGGCTGAAGTTAGGAGCCAGAAGCCAGGAGCTTCTTCTGGATCTCTCATGTTGGGTCCAAGTACTTGAGGCATCATCTACTACTTTCCCAGGCACATTAGCAGGCAGCTAGATTGGAAGTGGAGCAGCCAAGACTTGAACCAGCACCCATATGGGATGTCAAAACTGCAAGCATTGGCTTTACCCACCAAAACACAGCACTGGCCAGAATATATCAAGTAATATTTAAAGTTTCATTCAAACAAGTATCAATCACTTGTCTGCATTCAGAAGAAGGTATATACTCTAAGACAGTGGTGAACCAATAATAGCAGTTGGAAATGAGTGCCCTAGGTAACTTTATTTGGCAATCTACAATTCTGGGAAACTCATTAGCCTTTTTGAAAATGAAGCTGTTTCCTAGCTGAGAAAACTGACAATATTAAACAAAATCAACTAAGACAAAAAATATTAATTCACAATACTGGATCATCCCCTTTTAGAACAATGATCAATGCTATTTTATGTGAATGTAGCAACATTCCTCCCTCTCCAGGTGGTAAGCTTTTTGTACTACTGCTTTCTGAACCAACCTGTAATTGTATACAGCTGATAACACAATAAAACAAAATAAATTTAGCAGCACAGGTACATGTAATTTAAGGGGCCACCAGATATGCAGGTTCACAAATTATTAATTCAAATAAAGTCAGCCTGCATAACAACAGGAATCCAACTATAGTTAGCAAATATTCTCAACTTGCCAATAAACAAATTCAAATGGTTGAGTAAGAAAAGGAAAAACCAGTAGGAACAATGAAAAATTACATTTTTTCCTAGTTTATGTAAGTCAGCCTGTCTTGTCTTAAATATCTTATTTTTTCCTCTTTCTTTTCGACTTAAACGGAAGACGGTAACCGTTAATACCTGTTGGTCTATTTATAACTGCTCTGTCTACAACCATTTTTCTAATACAAACATGCCCTGATAGCTTATCTCAGTCCACAGGCCAGACAACAAAGGCCCACAGCCTGGCTGAAGGAGAGAAAGGGAAAGCAGGAAATGAGAGGCTCCGTTAATCCCAGCTCAGTGTATTCAGTGAGCTGTGCACTGAGCTGAGAAAATACTGATTTAAAAGAAAGAAAGTCCAAGGGCACATGACCAGAGCCCCATTTACAATGGGATAATCTTTGCCAAAAGGACCCTCACGTCCAAGCACCAATACAACATTGATTACATAAATATATAATGCATGTAAATGTTGGATCTTTTTAAGATCTTTTATACTCTATCCAGTTTCAAAAATAAATTTTAACTTCTGAATTTTGTTTCTTGTCTTGGCGGATTTTCAAAAATTATTGATATAATTTATGCACAATTAAATTAACTTACAGTTTCAGTTAGTCTCCACAAACGTATTCAGCTGTGTAACCACCACATCTACTTCTATTACCAACAGCAAGATGAGCTTTCAGAATCCACATCTGCTCTCTGAAAAGGCCAGGGTACCAGTGAATCCCAGAGAAACCAACTTCTAATCTGTACTCCTTCCTCCACGTAACACACAGAGACGTTAACGTGGAGACAAGCAACTTTGAGTTGGCTGTGACACTTCTCTTATCCACGGCTAGAGACCACTACAAACAAGCATCCAATACTCTTTAAAATTCAAATAATTTATTAGATAAAACTTGTGGTCTGAGACATAGATGGTCTCCCGAAATTCCCAGAATATAGATTAAAAACTATAGTGATAACAGTACAGAAGATAAAAAAAATTTAAAGTTAATTTTAAAATCATGCAACCGGTATTTACCAAGCATCTGCTAGACAGCAGATACTGTCCTGGAGATGGTGATGGAGGGTACACAAGGGGGAAAACAGAACAATGCCCCAGCCCTGGGCAGCCTGCTATTCCACGGGGAAGCCCTTTGCCAAGCTTCCCAAACCACCCACTGCCAACCCAGCCCAAAAACGTCAGATGTACTTCCAAAAAAATCATCAGGAGTGAAATCTGCCACTCAGTATACAGCCTCAGACAAGCAACATTTGTTTACACTGTTATTTAATCTCCTCTGATATTATTTCCCTTAAAATTAATGGTCGACCCCAAAGCACTGGACAATGGCAGCAAAAATTATGTTCTTACTCGGCTGCCACATATACAGGCAGAAAAGGGCCAAAACGATGGTAAATCCACACATCACAGTCACCATCTACAGAATCAAAAAAAAAAAAAAAAAAACACGCCAGTGTGCATGTCTTGCTCACTCTCAGCTAAGGCTAAGCGAACTCCCTAAGGATCCTCCTACCCTCTCTATGTTTTTAAATTTTTATTATGGGCCGGCACCGTGGCTTAACAGGCTAATCCTCCGCCTTGCGGCGCTGGCACACCGGGTTCTAGTCCCAGTTGGGGCGCCGGATTCTATCCCGGTTGCCCCTCTTCCAGGCCAGCTCTCTGCTATGGCCAGGGAGTGCAGTGGAGGATGGCCCAAGTCCTTGGGCCCTGCACCCCATGGGAGACCAGGAGAAGCACCTGGCTCCTGGCTTCGGATCAGCGCGATGCACTGGCAGCAGCGGCCATTGGAGGGTGAACCAACGGCAAAAAGGAAGACCTTTCTCTCTGTCTCTCTCTCTCACTATCCACTCTGCCTGTCAAAAAAAAAAAAAAAGTTAAATTTTTATTATGGAATACCTGACATGCAGAAAGGTATAAAGATACGTAACCATGGTCCAAACATACCGACAGTCATAAAGCACTAAAGAACCAAAGCAGCAGCCTGTGCCCCTCGGCTGGGCAGGCCGTTCTGCTCCCCAGAGATGACCTCTACCTTGAACTCACTGTCGAATACTGGGCTTAGTTACCTAAAGTGTGAGGGACTGCACCGGAGTGATCAACAGTAGCTAAAAATACGTAGGGTATTATTTTATCTGATTTTATGGTTCCCACAAGTAACACCTTTGAGTTCTTCAATAACCTGCTCTGATCATCTGGCATTTGGCTGGCATGACTCATTCAAGCCCAGTTCTGCTCATTTTAAATGATGTGCATCTTCCACATACACACACCATAACTTGTTCATAAATTTTTCTACTAATAAGATATTTGGGTCATTCCCAGTTTCCCACTGTTACAATCATGGATGCTAAACACATTCAAT
Organism: Lepus europaeus; assembly: GCF_033115175.1. Lineage (NCBI taxonomy): Eukaryota > Metazoa > Chordata > Mammalia > Lagomorpha > Leporidae > Lepus > Lepus europaeus. The sequence continues at coordinate 5,358,785 of NC_084831.1, forward strand.
TTTCCCATCCTTGTCTGTGCAAGTCTGTCTAAGACACACAAACTTTTCTATTCAGATTATGTAAATTACTCTGAATGTTTGGTGCCATATCTAAATTTTCAGATGACTGGAAAACTGTTGTTATTGTGTCCTAATACCTTTTTTGTTTTTAAAAAGATTTATTTATTTAAAAATAAGAGTTACACAGAGAGAGAAGGAGAGGAAGAGAGAGGAGAGGCAGAGAGAAAGAGAAAGAGAGAGGTCTTCCATCCTCTGGTTCACTCCCCAATTGGGTGCAACGGCCAGAGCTGTGCCAACCCGAAGCCAGGAGCCAGGAGCTTCCTCTAGGTCCCCCACTCAGGTGCAGGGGCCAAAGCACTTGGGCCACTTTCTACTGCTTTCTCAGGCCATAGCAGAGAGCTGGATTGGAACTGGAGTAGCGAGGTCTCAAACAGGCGCCCATCTGGGATGCCAGCACTTCAGGCCAGGGCATTAACCTGGGGCGCCACAGCGCCAGCCCCCCCAACATACATTCTAACAACAAACTGCAGAATAGTGTGCATAATTTGATAGCCTTTTTATTTACTTGCATGTGCACAGAGACACTTTGGAAGAATATAAATGAATGCAATCACAATGATTACCTTTGTGGCGGGAGGTTAGATGAAAAGGGAATTCAGGTACATAAGCCCAGGGATAAAAGGCTTTGTCAGTGTACCTTTCACATTCTTCAGTTTTTAAATCATGCAAACTTAGTATCTATTCAAAAATATTAATTTAATGTTTGTGTTATTTAATGTTTGTGTTCCCCCCTCTCCCTCCCCCTTTCTTTCAACCCCAGTGTGTTTCTGCCGATTCTGTTTTACCGAGTTCCCATGGCAGGGGATGGCAGGCAGAACCTAACAGGGCTGGAAGCAGCACCAGCCAAGCTGTTTGAGAAGAAAACTGAGCAGGCATGAGCCTGTGTAATCACAGCTGTCCATGCCAACACTCTGGTGTACATTCTCTTACACTTAAAGCTTCCAAAACATAGCTCACATGCTCTCAACTGCCTTTAGGAGGAACTCACACCCTCCCTATCCCTCTACATGCCATGGCCTTTTACACTACACCTCTCCTCAAAATGCTCACCACGTTTCTGAATGGAAAAAGGCAAATTCTTTGAATATGAAACCAAGAGTCTCCGTGAATATAAAATGTTCCGCTCTGTGCTATCTTATGAAACAAGCCTGAAACCAAAACAGAGCATTACAGATCCTCCTCATCCCGTGATACGCCAAGGAGGCCAGGCCCACACTGAAGCAAGGAGGGAGGAAGTCATTAATCAGGCGTAATTGAAAGCTCCCTGAAAGAAGGCAATGAACACAATCTCTTATCATAACATTTTTGTCTGTGTTTGCTATTCCCACAAACTCCTCTTTGATTACAGATTATGTCTTTCCAAGAAGACACTCTGGCAGCAGACTGCTGACGAAGGACTGCTGGCAGTCCCCTCCAGCTACATTAGCATTTCTGCTGCACTGCACACACTGGCATTACCAATCACACACGGCGTCAGGCACAATAACCAAACGGTTACCTAACTACTAAGGGCATTACACATGTAGTGAGCTAATCTTTGAATATATGCTCTAATAATTAAACTCCATTATGGTTTCTGCCTTTAAACCTAAAGGCAGGCACCACAGAAATCGAGTGCCATCCACAGTACACTCACATCTGCCATGAAATGTTACTTTATTATATAGTTCACATCCAATTACTGAACACAACCAGCAAGAGCATCTATCACTTACATTAAAACAAGCAGAACCCAGCAGTAGGGCTGCTGGAAGCCATCACATGTTTTAAATGGATTTCCCACCTTTCAGATATCAAGGGGTCCTCGTTCCCAGAACATCCCTCTAAGGGGCCTGGCCTTTAACAAAGAGAGCTGCCCAGCTTGAAAGAAACATTCAAAAGGCAGGACATGCTGCAAAGCCCAGCTCAGAGCTGGAGACATCTGCCCCTTGTGTTAAAATACAAATTAGTAAAAGATCCTTTATATGAAAAATAAATACACATAAAAAGAAAGCTTTTGTCAGGCTACTAACAGAAAAGTAAAGTTATATTAGTACCTAAGAGTCCGTGCTGTTGACAAGTGACCCCCACGCCCACCCCAAAATTAGGGAGTGATCCTGGCCAGAAGATCTATTCCTTTCTCAGTTTCAGAACAAAGAAACCTGTCTTGAGGTTCCTGCTCGAGCCCTGGGAGTTAAAAGGGCCATCAAGCACACAGTCCTGCTTCTCTGTCCGTGTGCTGTTCATGTGTAATTACCAAGCTCAGGGTAAGCCAAACTGAACAGATCTGCAGAAACACACATCAAAGCGCTCTGCCTACGAGCTCCACATGATGATCTTCAAAACAAGAATCAAGATAAGTCTCCTAATCCTCTATATCCAGAAAAGTTTTTACAGTCAAAAGAAAACGTTAACCACTGATGCTTGGCAATCAACACATAATACTATAACCACTTACCTGTTAATAATATTACCCTATTCTGTAACTTGAGGGTAGAAATAACGATAAAGAGAATTGTAGGGCATAATCTTCTAGCTCCACCATCAATGTTATATCAGGAAGGCTAACGAGAGAAACTGGCTGAGTTCTAATTGTCAATAAATAATTATTGGGACATAAATGAAACAATGCCCAAGAAAATGCAATCAGATCACACGGAAGAGGAGATGGTAAAATCAACTGCCTAGGGAATTGACACAGGCTCCCGCTACTCTGCATTTATATAGAAATCAATACCTGGTAACTATACTCCAATCAGGCTCTAGGACACGTTCTCAACCTTTCCTAAGATTCTCTCTCTCCAGAATGTGTATGCCATACAGACTATTGCATAAAATGCCTGAATGGTCGCAGGCTCCCAATTTAAGAATCACTATACTTAGCAACACCAGCCACAATGTATCACTTGTTTATTTACCATCATATTCCTACCCACCACCCAAGAAAATGAAGTGACAAAGGCAGTGTCATCAATTCTGTGCCCACTATTCCCAGGAGCTAAAACAATGCCTTGTTCATAGTTGACATTTAAATAAGGAATGAATAAGTGAATTAAGGAATGGCAATTAAAAATAGTTGTGCCACTTAACAAAACAGTTAAGTCCTCTAGTATAAAAGGACAACTTATAAGTCAAAATTTAAAACCCTTTACCTGGTGCTAACCCACTGAAGACTATGATGCTCCAACATATGAATGCCAGCTTCTCCCCTTTCACCCAGTTTTTACAGCATGTGGATAAGAAGAAAAATTCTTTAGCACAATTATATCAATGAAGTCCAAACCCTGGAGTTAAGTCAATGCTAAGGGCAAATTACCTGCTAAGCAACTAATTAAACACATGCTAAGCTACAACAAAGCTAATTTAAAATAAAACAGTTTATAGTTTCTTTAAAAACAAAAAGAATTTATTTTAGATTTTCCATTTGTGTGTATTAAGTATAAATCTCTGTTTAACACAGAGATTCAGCTATTGCGCAAAAATTCAGTAGTGACTATATTCATATTATATGACAAAGGCAAGGGAAAGTGTTATAAACAGAGCCTAGTATATTTAACTTAGCCCAATGATGATATTCTTAGGTAAGAAAGTTAAATTTATTAAAATAAGAATATAAGAAGCATCATACTTTAATGAGGTTCATAAAACTTATGTTTTATTCAATTCTCATCAGGTGGAAGCCACTTACACAGAAATCCATTGTTTTTAAAAACTCTGGCTGCATGTACCAGTGAGATACAGAATAGTTGCTAACTTGTAGCATTTGATAAAACAAACTACATCTTTCTGTGCTCTTCCACAAAGCAGTTCTCAAAAACTGGTCATTACGCATGGACTGAGCGAGCTCCATAAAAATAAAGTCCTCCCAATTAACATAGGGAAAATATATTATCTAGAAATAATACTTCATTTTATGAATGTTACTCTGTAAGAAGGGACTTGGTAATAAACTTATAAATAAACTTCCCTTCAAGAACAAGTGGATTTTTTTTTTTAAACAAACGTTAAGGAAGTAGCTATGGCATAAAAAATAGGGCATCAAGTTAATTCAGAGTAGGTTTTATCTATAGGAGCCACTATACTAGAGGTTGACTATAATAAAACAAGAGATGGACAGCTAACCTGCACTACATCTTTAAAACAGAGCTATAGGTGCCACCGCCTGTAGCATCAGTATCCCATATGGGAGCTGGTTCCAGTTCAAGTCCCAGATGCTTCACTTGCAATCCAGCTCCCAGATGGTGCACACAGGAGGGTAGCAGAAGATGGCCCCTGCACCCAGTGGGAGGCCTGGAAGAGGCTCCAGGCTCCAGGCTCTGGATAGGTTCAGCTCCAGCCATTACGGCCATTTGGGGAGTGAACCAGCAGATGGAAGACCTCTCTCTCTTTCAAATTAATAAAATAAATCTTTTTAAAAAAGAGTGAGCTATAATTTACATGGAAATTCAAAGATTTTACATACATCGCTCCACAAATTTTTATAACCCAAACCCAAACATTTCTGATCATGTCAGCAAGTTCTCTCAAGAACTCTCCCAATTTCCATTCCACCTAAAGAAAACCACCATTCAGATTTTTTTTAATCACAAATGAGTCAGAGAGTGGATATATAAGAATACTTCAAAAATTTATAAAAATGAAATTAAGGACTTTATTTTGTTGTAAAAACTTTTTGAGAGCCTTGTACACGTTTTTCGTAATATGCATTCTCTATGGACTGTTTGAATACCCCTCATATTCATGGATTTCCATTTTTTTTGCATCAAAGGAATCTCATCTTTTAATAATATTTTCCACGAACTTTTTGAAGTACCCTCAGATATTTTTTAAAAGCTGTCAAGCTGAGTTATTTGCCATTTTCATTCCCTGGATGCCAACATTCAGCATTATCAGTCTTCTCCATGCAGTCATGGCAGCTCTGTGTGACCCTCACTGAGCTTTATTTCTAGTTTCCTGGCGACTTCCGCACTTGCTCATGGGTCTGTCTGCCATTCATACGCACTGCTCAAGCTTCTGCCAGTTTTGAAACCTGATTCGGTGCTGTTATTGACTGTATGGGAGTTTTGCTTCTGTTTTTTTATTTAAAATTTTTAATGTATTCTAGATTCAATTATTTTCCCAAATCTATTGTTGGAAATATTTTTTCACAGTCTGAGGTTTCCCTATTAATTTTCTTAATGTCTTTTGAAATTCCAATGGTTGTTCTTCTACAGTTAGTACTTTCTTTTATAATATTTATTTTATTTGAGAGACAGAGAAACAGATGACCGAGAAAGAAATTCTATTCACTAGTTCACTTCCCAAATATCACCAGTGATTACAGGCTGGGCCAAACCCAAGCCGGAAGCCAGGAACTCTACCCAGGCTCCCCACGTGGGTGGCAAGGACCCAACCACTGGAGCCATCAGATTCTGCTGCCCAGGTGCACACTAGCAGGAACCTAGAATCAGAAGCTCAGCCAGGACTCCAGCCCACGGCCCTCCCCATGGAACGCACACCTCCCAGTCCACGTCTTCATGGCAAGCCGAGTGCCCATCCCCATGGTCCAGCCCACGGCCCTCCCCATGGAACGCACACCTCCCAGTCCACGTCTTCATGGCAGGCCGAGTGCCCATCCCTATGGTCCAGCCCACGGTCCTCCCCATGGAACGCACACCTCCCAGTCCACGTCTTCATGGCAGGCTGAGTGCCCATCCCCATGGTCCAGCCCACGGCCCTCCCCATGGAACGCACACCTCCCAGTCCACGTCTTCATGGCAGGCCGAGTGCCCATCCCCATGGTCCAGCCCACGGTCCTCCCCATGGAATGCACTCCTCCCAGTCCACGTCTTCATGGCAGGCCGAGTGCCCATCCCCATGGTCCAGCCCACGGCCCTCCCCATGGAACGCACACCTCCCAGTCCACGACTTCATGGCAGGCCGAGTGCCCATCCCCATGGTCCAGCCCACGGCCCTCCCCATGGAACGCACACCTCCCAGTCCACGTCTTCATGGCAGGCCGAGTGCCCATCCCCATCTGTGAAGGCACTGCCTCCACCAAGGTTGTAATGATATGCTGAGGTTTTCATCTAGAAGCTTTATAATTTTTAGTTTATATTAGGATCAATGATCACTTCTAATTAATTTTATATAGTAGGAGGTATTCTGTGGTTGTTTGTTTTTTTCACATGGATATCTAGTTGTTCCAGTCTATTTGTAAAAAAAAAAAAAAAAAAAAAAAAAAAAACACTTCCATTTTCCCATTAAAAATAACTTGATAATACACATAAGAATTCATTTAATTTTTCATTTAAGAAATAAAGGGTTCATCCTAGTCCACAGAGTACTGGCATTTTAACCTTTTTTTTATGATATTACCAATATGGGAAAGCATTTTTATGATTAAAATAGTTTATATTTCCATAAAATAGTAATATTGATCCAAATATGTATTTGTGATTGTTTTCCCATTTGGATTATGCCACAACATTTCATAAATACATACCAATTTAATATGTATTCATTGAAACAATTGTGATATTGGTAAAGGCTGATGATTATGTTTGCAAAATGCAAAATTTTGACTACAGTTGCTAAAAGATATACTGCATATATTGCACATAACAATCATATAAAACACACTCTGTCAAATTTCCAAAAGCACCCACCAACACAGCTGCTCCTTGGGTACAATAGTATATTTTCCAGAAAAGTAAATATATTTTTTTAAATTTTTTTTCTTTCTTTTTTTTTAAATTTTTTTATTTTTATTTTTATTTTTTTGACAGGCAGAGTGGACAGAGAGAGAGAGAGAGAGAGACAGAGAGAAAGGTCTTCCTTTTTGCCGTTGGTTCACCCTCCAATGGCCGCCGCGGTAGGCGTGCTGCGGCCGGCGTACCGCACTGATCCGATGGCAGGAGCCAGGTGCTTCTCCTGGTCTCCCATGGGGTGCAGGGCCCAAGCACTTGGGCCATCCTCCACTGCACTCCCTGGCCACAGCAGAGAGCTGGCCTGGAAGAGGGGCAACCGGGACAGGATCGGTGCCCCGACTGGGACTAGAACCCGGTGTGCCGGCGCCGCAAGGCGGAAGATTAGCCTACTGAGCCGCGGCGCTGGCCAAAGTAAATATATTTTAAGCTACCTTTTAAGGGATACACTCTGATCAATAGGGAAAACTCAGAACTTGAAACACACACAGAAACCATCATAGTGACATGGAAAGAGCCTCTCACCATCAATGATAAAATTAATTTATTTTATCTTAAGTCTAAGTCCCTTATCACATACATGATTTGCATATATTCTCTCTCATTTTGTGGGCTGTTCTTTTCACTTTCTTTTTTGAAAATATATTTACTTATTCATCTATTTGGATAGAGAGAGAGGAAGATACAGAGAGAGAGAGAGAGAAAGAGAGCTATCTATCTCCCATCCATTGGTTCACTCCCCAGATGGCAACAATGGCCAGGGCTGAGCCAGGCCAAAGCCAGCAGCCAGAAACTTCATTTGGGTCTCCCATGTGGGTGGCAGGGGCCCAAACACTTGGGCCATCTGCTTTTCCCAGGCCTTTAGCAGGGAGCTGGATCAAAAGTAGAGCAGCCAGGGCTTGAACCGGCGCCCATATGGGACGTCAGCACCGGAGGTAGCAGCTTTACCCTCTATGACACAACACTGGCCCCAATGACTAAATTTCACAGCCAAGCTGGACATCAAATTAAGCCAACAGGATCAGATAATCTTCTTGTATGAGCCTGAATCTAACCCAGAAAAACTTTAGAAAAACATGAAGCATTTATGAGTCTTTCTGACACGGGTGGGACCAGTGTGTAGGGAAATTCAATGGAGGAAAGACTAAGCTGGTAACAGAGTATCTCTTTTGTCTGGCAGGGTCCTCTGTGCCCACTCCCCCCTGTGGTTTACACTGGAACACTGGTGGCCAGGAAAGCAGGTCACCATGTAAGTGTTAGTGTTGGTGGTGCTGGGGCTCAGTGAAAGGTCATTTCAATAACAGCTAACATAGCAGGAGTACCGGGTGTAAAAACAGGTCAACCAGGGAGTCAAAGCAAACTCCCACTGACAACACAAGCAAATTAAAAAAGGCAGCCCCACAGCCTGGAAACAAGCAGGTGGGAAGGGGTAAACTGCAAGAGCTGCTAAGACTGGTGGTTCTGCACATCTGCAGAGAAACAGAGGACAGGAGGATCCCCGAAGACCTCCCAGGCAGAGCGGCCAAGGTGATCAGGGCAGTGGGGCCTGCAGGCTTTGCCCAGACTGACAGCAGGTAAGCCTACGTGTTTACTCCAAAACCTGGCCCACCACAACTATTTCTAGCACAAATAGCAGAGGAAAAACTACAGGTGGTAGGGTATAAATTCAGCAAAATAAAAAAGATCCAAACCAAAGTGAGGGAGGGAAGTAGGGGGAAATCACGGGCAGCAAGCTGCCGCAGCTTTCAACACAAGATGAAAGCAACAAAAGGCTGCACTGTGCTCCATCTTCTATAGGTTCAGAAAAGTTAAAATCCCATCAAAATGAACAAATAAAAGAACTGAAGCAAAGCCTCATGGGTTGTTACTGTTAGAAATAAAGAATAAGGCTTCCGCTAGCCCACAATAAAAGGCTAACAAAGACCACACCCAGACACAGAGTATAGTGCTACTTCCAAATAAACTAAAGATACTACCAAATCTGTGCTACCAGGGCCAGCACCATGGCGTAACGGGTAAAGTCACTGCCTGCAGTGCCAGCATCCCATATGGGCACCAGTTCAAGACCCAACTGCTCCACATATGACCCAGCTCTCTGCTATGGCCTGGGAAAGTAGTGGAAGATGGCCCAAGTCCTTGGGCCCCTACACCCAACCCGGAGGAAGCTCCTGGCTCCTGGCTTCGGAATGGTACAGTTCTGGCCATTGCAGCCAACTGGGGAGTGAACCAGCAGATGGAATACCTCTCTGTCTCTCTGCTTCTCCTTTTCTCTCTGTGTAACTCTGACTTTCAAATAAAATAAATAAATCCTTTAAAAAAAAAGTGTATGTAAGAAAAGAAAGATGGCCGGAGCCGTGGCTTAACAGGCTAATCCTCTGCCTTGTGGCGCCGGCACACCGGGTTCTAGTCTCGGATGGGGCGTCGGATTCTATCCCGGTTGCCCCTCTTCCAGGCCAGCTCTCTGCTATGGCCCGGGAAGGCAGTGAAGGATGACCCAAGTCCTTGGGCCCTGCACCCCATGGGAGACCAGAAGAAGCACCTGGCTCCTGGCTTCGGATCAGCGCGATGCGCCAGCCGCAGCGGCCATTGGAGGGTGAACCAATGGCAAAAAGGAAGACCTTTCTCTCTGTCTCTCTCTCTCACTATCCACTCTGCCTGTCAAAAAAAAAAAAAAAAAAAAGAAAAGAAAAGAAAAGAAAGACATAATCTAACTAGGCAGCTGGAACTGTCTCAGGATTCTAGAAAATGAATGAATGGCTTCTTCAGAATAAAATCCTTGGATTAGGAATAAAGCCCAAGAAACTAAAACTTAGCATCAATGTTGAAATAGGAAAGCTAGGTTCACGTGAACTATTCTGGTGGCTTCCTAATTCATCCTTTCTATCTCTAATTTTCTCAAAGCATAGCTCTGAACATGCATTCAACCACTAAGAAGTCACCAGGCACTCACGCCCGACAGATAAAGTCTAGTTCCTCAGTTTTCAGAGCTCAGCAAGCCTTTCCCGTTCTAGCGCCAATCACTTCCTTCACCAAACCAAGGCAGGCGTCCATATTCAACAAAACTACACCCGAAACTGCTTCTATTCTCTGAAAACATTTTCTGTTGTTCAGACAAAATTCGTCCCATCCTTTGAGCCCCATCTCAGAAGCTCTGATTTTCAGGTACCCTTCCCCACACCCTTCCTGGAGAAACCACTCACGATTCTGCAACCCCCACTCTGGAGTGGGCAGGGCCTGGACACGCCTGTCTCATCTCTCTCATTCATCCTGCACACTCTGCATATCCGACTTCTGCGCCTGCATCCAGGAAACACTGGTGAAACCACTGTGTGACACACATGGGATAGTCCTGGAGCAACAACAACAAACAAAACAGGCAAACATCTCTCCCCTCATGGGGTTGGCTTTTCTTGAAGGAGAGACTGATTCGTATCTTTTTCATCCTGCACAAGGATGTGCATGCAGTATTATTCACTTAATAAATGTTGGCTGAATTTAAAAACATTTTAAGGCAGGCATCGCGGCTCACGAGGCTAATCCTCTGCCTGCGGCGCCAGCACCCCAGGTTCTAGTCCCGGTCGGGGCGCCGGATTCTGTCCCGGTTGCTCCTCTTCCAGGCCAGCTCTCTGCTATGGCCCGGGAAGGCAGTGGAGGATGGCCCAAGTGCTTGGGCCCTGCACCCACGTGGGAGTCCAGGAGGAAGCACCTGGCTCCTGGCTTTGGATCAGTGCGGTGCTCGGGCAGCAGCATGCCGGTCACAGTGGCCATTGCAGGGTGAACCAACGGAAAAGGAAGACCTTTCTCTCTGTCTCTCCCTCTCACTCTCACTGTCTCACTGTCTGCCTGTCAAAAAAAATTTTTTTTAAATAAAAATAAAAACATTTTAAAAGATCAATGAGGGCCGGTGCCATGAGCAGTGGGTTAATCCTCCACCTGCAGTGCCCGCATCCCAGGTGGGCACCAGTTTGAGTCCCGGCTGCTCCTCTCCCAATCCAGCTCTCTGCTGTGGCCTGGGAAAGCAGTAGAGGATGGCCCAAGAGCTTGGATCCTGGCCCCCACATGGGAGACCAGGAAGAAACACCTGGCTCCTGGCTTCGGATGGGCATAGCTCTGGTCGTGGCAGCCATTTGGGGAGTGAACCAACAGGAGGGAAGACCTTTCTGTCTCTCCCTCTCACTGTCTGTAACTCCACCTCTCAAATAAATAAGTAAAATCTTAAAAAGAAAATCAATGCAAACACTGGAGAAATTTGAAATACGTCACTGAAAAAGTCACTTAAATTCTAATCTTTTAGTGCTGCTCCTGTTTTCAGAAGCATATCTAAATTCATCAAAAGTTGCAAAGGGCACCTGGGCTGAAGAAGTAGCCAAACTCACTCTCACTGGGCCCTTTCTTAAAAGAAGTTATTTGTCCAGTCTCTGTGAGTGGCCATACTTTGTTTGATGTCACCCTGACCTAAGGTCTACAACTGAGTCTATGAGGAGTGACCACCTGACCCAAATCCAGACAAACCCTGAGCAACCAAGAGGACACTGTTGTCCATTATCTGCGGGTTTTTGTCCTGGAGGGTAAAGACTTGCACATATATATAACCTATCCACACCATCTCTGATATTTTAAATCATCTCTAAATTACTTATTATACTTAATACAATGTGAAAACTTTGTAAAGAGTTGTAGACAATGTTGTTTATAGAATAACTGGGAGAAAAGTCTATACATATTAGTACAGACACAAATTTTTTTCCCAAATACTCTCAAATCTATGGATGGTTGATCCTCGGACACAGAAGGCTGACAACATGTGGTCCAGGATAAAGACAACAGCCTGTGCCATGCTCTATCAACAACTTGAAACAAAGGCAGTAAGGAATATCAGAGGAGTTTGAGATGTACAGTTGCCATAAGGCAGAAACTGGCTATTTAGATATTTATCTTTTTCCACACAAGATCTTTATAAATTAATTCTGATCACTCCTCATCCACTCTATCATGCCCCACACAGAAACAGGCCGAGAGATCTTCTCACCAAGCTCCCCTTTGACCACCTCCACGCTAATCCCTAAAACGGAACCCCACACAACATGACATATGAAACCACTGACAAATCTGTCGAACTGCAAATACTGATTCACATTGCCTTTCATTCAACACTTGGTATTGAATATCTAAGTTCCAGGTCCTATAATAGTTACTGAGTTTAGATAGATGAGGCTTTGCTCTCAATGAGTTTTTATAGGAAATGCAAACAAAATCAGGATCCCCAGTTCCCCATTCGTTCCTTGCTCTCATCAAGAATCACAGAATACCCGACAGCTCTGTGATCCAGCCAGCCAGCGCCTTGAACATTCCCAGGCACTGATAAAGTGACTGAGGTTGTAGCTTAAAACACTGAGAGATCAAACATGAGGCTGAACACACAGAAACTAGCCCCAACCCTGAACCAAATTCCTTAAAGCTCAAACTCCATAATTCAACAATTCCCTTTAAGGACATACCTTGGTAGAACATCCCTTGTCTCGGCATCCACTGCGAGAACCATACAGCCCTCTCTACTTGAGTTCCTTAATAAAAAGCTTTGGACTGCTCACCCTGGCAATTAGTGCTTCTTTCTTTGGAATCCACTGCCCCCAACTTGGGATGGATCAGGTCAGTGGTTTGCGGTGACTCTTCTTCCACTGCCACTTTTGGGAGGCATCCAGCCAACAAAAACAATAAACAAACCAACAAGATGAGCAGTGCCATAAAAACAATAAAGACTTCAGAACTGGGCAATATCTCCCAAAAAGACCAAAAAGGAAAAGGGACGAGGCCTGAGGAGGACGGTCAGAAAAGGCTCCCAGATGGGGCTGCCATTTTGGCATAGCCAGGCAAAGCCACCACCTGCAATGCTGGCATCCCATAGGAGTGCTGGATTGGCTCTGGCTGCCCCCCACTTCCACTCCAGCTCCCTACTGATGGCCTGGGGAAAGCAGTGTGGGAGACCTGGATGAAGCTCCTGGCTCAGCCTTGGTTATTGAGGCCATCTGCCCCACCCCCTCAAATAAATAAATAAATAAATCTGTAAAAAAGAGAAGAGAAGAAAAGGCAAGGTCTCTGGAGAAAGTGGCCTTTTTGAACTGAGACCTTCATGGTGTGGAGCCAGCCACTCAAGACACAGAACAAACTCATCAAATCAACATACAGAGAATCCAAACCCCACACTGACCAGTAGTAAGCGCCACAGAAAATACCAGACAAGTTTTCTCCACAGGTTTAAATTCCATTTGGGGAGGTAAATTAGCTCATGAAACAGACTTTTTGAAACCATACAGAACTAAGCCTAAGGCCAGACACCCAAAAACAGAGTAAAAAAATGCAAACCACTTTCCAACTTACTGGTAACATTTAATCATAGGCAAACTAGATGATCTGCTATTTTTATTCTGGGATATATGGTGCTGGAAAAAAAATTCATAAATTAAACTATGTCTGTAAGCTTTCCAAAAGCAGAACTTGAAATTTTTTAAATCTTCATTCACACTTAGAAGGGAAATGCTTCCAGGTACAGAAGCAACAGTGTCATTTGCTAGTCTGGACAATTCTGCCTTTTTTCCACTTGGCTATGAGGTTATTTGACTTCCCACACTCGCAGCTTCCTTGGCCAGGCTGGTTCCCTCAGGGGGGGGCCACGTTCCTGAGCTCACCCAGAATCCTCTGGCAGCTTTTTTTTTTTTTTTTTTTTTTTTTTTTCTGGAAACAGTTGAAGAACTGCTGAGTAGAAAGAGTTGCCAACCAATGAGTCTGCAAACAGTCCTGATTGAACTTTTCTGCTGGTGTGTGGAGCGCTAAAAGTGATGCAGCTCCTTCAGTTGTGAACACCTGAGTGTGGCTCCCCACATGTCTGTGGAGTGGGAAGATGGCCAGCAGTCCTCTTCCCACTGGGACCCTGACGAGAGAGCAGCAAGAGATTTCTGTGGCGCTGTCATCAAATCCACCACAACTTGTTCCAATCTCCAAGGGGCAACAAGAAAGCATGGACTAAGCTACCTGTGTCAGCAGATAAGGTTTATTTTTCTCTCTGATAACCTGGTGGTGTGAAAATGCTTTTCTGGGATAATATGACCGGAAGTGACACAGTCTACAAACAAAATGGTTAAGAAAAAATGGTCTGAAAGCAGGACAAGTCTTGACCCTTCCAGAAGCCACTGACCTTCTGTTAGTAGCAAATGACCACTGGCACAATCTTTGCTGATTAAAGGGGAAAATAAAATGTTGATTAATGCTTCCCAAGGAAAACTCATGCCCCAACATCTACAGAGGCCAATTAACAGACCTCCTTCCCTGCCGCCTGGCCACACTCCACACGCAATCACTGTGACTAAACCGCCCATGCGATTCCACATGGTGAGGACCGCAGAGGACAAGTGCCATTCTAAGCCAAGAGTGAGGGGGTCGCAGTCTCCCCACCCAGAACTCAGTGGCCTCTCAACTCCACTGCCCACATGTGTCTCAGCCAGCTCCAGACTCACACCAAATCCTCCCCCTTACCAACTGGCAGTCCCGCCACGTGGTGCCTCCCCTGCACTGCACACGCACTGCTTCCCAGCTACTTCAGAGGCCTGAGCTCACACCTGGCACCTCCAGACATGTGCGCACGGTGAGGGTAAGGACAAAGATCTTCTCTTAAAGACGCAGCTGTCACTCGTTTCTGAATTCCTCCCTCTAAAGCTCCTACAACAAATGCTACACAAAGTGAGGGTTTAATAAACTTTGCTTTAACATTCTGGAAGGAAACAATGATTTCCATAGTAGGAAAAAACACTGCAATGCCAATTTGAAGCAGTAAATTCATGATGAAGGCATTTTACAGCACCTCTCTTACTGAGTATGGACAAAGACATAAAGATGGGAAAACACAGACAAAATTCAACTAAATCACAATCCACTTCATTCTTAATAACATGTCTTTAAATACCCTCCCTTCTACTTCTACCCTGTATTCATTTACTTTCAGCATACAAGAGGCTCAGGTCATTTCCAAACCAATACAAAGGTGTCCTCGTAAAGATATCTTGGCAAAGAGTTCGACACCACCATCCTATCCTAGGAGAATCAAACATATTTGCATGAGGAAAGTCAATGTTAGTTTAAGAGGATGAACTGTAATCCAATTCATAAATTGAGTTCTAAGTCATTAGATTATAAATATACCTAAAATCTGTTGAAAATGTTCTTTTCTACAAACAATAACCATATACTCTCTCTTAAATAACTCTACTCTGCTTTTGGTGTCTTGGTGTGTTTTTCCTTCTGAGATCCGCGTCCCTCAGAATCAGATATGATCCCTGGGGACATCACTACTCAGGAACTGATGTGATTCTATGCTGGACGCTGCCAACTGCCTTCAGACTTCTCCAGCTGTGCTACAGATTGTTGGAGGCCCCCTTAACTCCTGTCCTCCCCATTTGCCCTGTATTGTTCGAGTATAGCCGAAAACAGCTCCTCAGCCTCCCTTGAAGGCAGGGAAGCCCACAGAAACCAGAGATGGTTACAGCACTACTGGAAGAGCTCTGGAATGGGCGCACACCAACATCTGAGTGTCTCTGCTTTCAACTGCCTGGCTATGCTGGAGGACCAGTGTCCCTCAACTCACTGAAGAGCAACATTTTCATAAAATCCGTAGAAATGCTGTAGCAATGTCAAATGGCTATAAAAGCTTCTGAACAGCCACTCTCGGTTTCATACTTATCTCAGGGCCGGGTGGAAATAAAGAACTCAGGCCAGGAGCCCAATCTGAACACAACTGGCCTTGGGCAAAGACCTGAGGGCTCAGCTGTTGCAGCCATCTGCAAGTCCATCTGTTTACCTGGAGGAGGAATGTGGTGGTAGGAGCCAACAGGAGACTGGATACCTGAGGATGAGGGCCACACTACTGGCCTGCATGCCACGCCCTGGGGAACACTTCATTTTAAATGAGAATACAGTGTTAATTAGCTTGATTAGCTTTGTTACTACTGTGAAAAGGAGCATGCCCTTACTGTAGCCGTTAAATCTGACTGGTTGAGTATAGCATTTTTGCTTGTACCTTTCTACTCAGTGTTATTTGCATTTTTTGTTATTTGTTGTGAGCACACACCTGTGATCATTTATATAGTTCACTGTGTGTGTGTGTGTATGAAAACACCACACTGTGTGCCTTAAACAAACAATTTCAGTTAAAAAATGAGGGCGTAGACTTCTATCCTAAACCACTATGATCTGGGGTTTTGTTGTATACAACCAATCCTAGTGACAAGGCACTGCATCACCACTTTTCACTGACACAAGAGAATAATGCGATGAAGTCAGCAGGATGGCTGTCACCCAGGTTTGACACCCGTGGAAACTGACATTCTCAAAGATGTGGTTCGACTTAAGTTAACACAGCTAGCAAGCACAGAACTGAAAACAGAAGCCAGCGAGGCCCTCCTTCCACAAGGACAATCTGCCACTCAAGGAGGTAGAATTAGCTCATCATGATCATATGTAAAACACTATATAAATGATCACAGGTGTGTGCTCACAACAAATAACAAAAAATGCAAATAACACTGAGTAGAAAGGTACAATCAAAAATGCTATACTCAACCAGTCAGATTTAATGGCTACAGTAGGGCATGCTCCCTTTCACAGTAGTAACAAAGCATCGGTGAAAGGAGGTGGAGGGCAGAAACCCCAAGCAACTCTGATACTGACCGAACGAGCAAAGCAGCAACTGAACTAGAACAAGGAATACATACCACAGCAGGTCAGGTTCTAAGACAAACCCTCCAACCCTGATCTCAAATCTAAATGAAACACTGATACTGCATTCAGATACAATCTGTCAATCAGGAGTAATGTTTCTTAAAAATGGTTTGCACGCCACTGTCATAGGTAACAGTAATATACTGTCCCTTGACACACATATGATTTATGAGAATCACTCAGTGGTGAAGAAAGGTCTGTCATGGAGCCAATGCACTTACTTCCCAGGAAGTCCTTCAAGCAAAAGCATCTTACTAAAAAGCTGCTGGCTGTGTTAGTCAAGTCACCTTTAACTTGAAGACCAATTTTAATTTGGGCAGGTTTCTTTGCCTACTTGCCTATATGGGTATTGCATTTTTTTTTACATCTGAACAAAATGCTGAACTATTCACCCATATCAATACTTACCTGCTAAATAGTGAATTAAATGGGAAAGATCTAATTTTTACCAAATGATAAAAAAGGCTTTTCTGCTATCCTGAATACTTTATCGCAACATTTAACACACACGAGAAAACCAGGACATGAACTTTAACGCATTTTATTATGCACATTTAACCTTTTGTATTTTCTCTACAGATACAAGCTAATTGCCAAAGGAAAACAAGCTGAAGAAGCATACTTAATTGCCCTTGGCTTCTAAGCATCCTATAAAAGTCTGCAAGATCATTAGTGAGAATGAGTTTTTGTGAAGAATACCTATTTACTAATGCATTATACAAAAACAAAAGGAGGCAGTCTAGTTAAAGGTAAGAGGCACAGGAGCAAGCACAGGTTCAGCTAAAGGTAAGAGGCGCAGGCACAGGCGCAGGCACAGATGTGTGAGCACTCTCCAGTTTAAAACAGGAAAGAGGAAAAGCAACTCCCCTCTAACAGCACACCACACTCCACTCTGAGAGGCAGCAAGCCAGTGAAGACAAAAGCAATGCACCAATCCTCAACAGCGTTCTCCCGCTCAGGGGCCAGCAAACTACCAGCCCACATACAGGCCCCATCTGGGCCACATCTGTTTTTGTAAATAAAGCTTTACTGGAGCACAGCACCACACAGCCATGCTCATCTGTTTATGGATTATCTATGGCGGAGTCAGCCACAGAGAAGACAAAACGGGAGATGTTTACTACCTGGCCACTTAAGAAAAGGCTTTGCCACCTCTAGGTTCAAAAAGCATCTGACAATAGGTAACAACCTTATTAACCAGCTAGCTGAGCAGCCTCACAAAACAGGACGGTGCTCCTCTGGGAGGTGGTAAGAATGAGCCACCTGTCTCGTGAACACCAGGACTTGGTGTACAGATATTGTAGTTTCAGTTCATGAGATATAAAATTGGCCAAAAGAAAGCTGAACCAAGTACAAAATGTCTCCATTAGTTTTCCAGATGTAAGTCAGAATATGACCCCAGAAACCCAGTGACCTGCACTGACACTGTATATCCTTTAAGAAATTAAGTGCCAGCACTGTGGCACAGCAGGTTAAAGCCCAGGCCTGCAGTGCCAGAATCCCATATGGGCGCTGGGTGGAGTCCTGCCTGCTTCACTTCCAATCCAGCTCCCCGATTAAGCACGTGGGAAAGCAATGGAGGACAGCCCAAGTGCTTAGACCCCTTCACCCACATGGGATACCCGGATGAAGTTCATGGCTCCTGGCTTCGGCCTGGCCCAGCCCCAGTCATTGGGGCCATTTGGGGATTGAACCAGCGAATGGAAGACCTCTCTCTGTGTTTTGTTTCTTTTTTTTTCCCCAAGATATATTTATTTATTTGAAAGTGAGAGAAGGAGAGGTAGAGAGAGAAAAAGAGTCAGAGAGACAGGTCTTCCATCCGCTGGTTCACTCCCCAATTGGTTGCAATGGCCAGAGCTGCGCCGATCTGAAGCCAGGAGCTTCCTCCAGGTCTCCCACGCGGGTGCAGGGGCCCAAGGACTTGGGCCATCTTCTACTGTTTTCCCAGGCCATAGTGGAGAGCTAGATCAGAAGTGGAGCAGCCGGGACTCGAACCAGCACCCATATGGGATGCCGGCACTGCAGTGCTGGCCCCTCTTTCTCCGTAACTCTGCCTTTCAAATAAATAAAATTAATCTTTTAAAAAAGAGAGGGCAGGGGAGGGGAGGTGCGGGGAGGAGACCAATGTGTCCATGATGCCAATTGACAATCTTTACAAACAAAGTTGATACAGAACACGTGTGGGTGCTCAAGTACCACCCCTGCCACAACCTGCAAGAAGTCTGAAAATAATCCTAGGGGCCCAAGGCATAAGCAAACCTCACAGACACCTGTGGCACCTGCCAGCAAATGGAAAGCTGGCTGGTGTTTACCTCTCACTGCTTCCACATGCAGTTAACACAGTAAGTGCTCAACCGTTTAATTTGTACTGATACTCAAATTCTTAGGCAGAAATTTCAATGCTCAAGGAAATTCGTGTTGTCTCTTGTTGTATCAGGTCTCTCTTTTTTTAAAGATTTATTTATTTGAAAGTCAGAGTTACAGAGAGAAGGAGAGGCAGAGAGAGAGAGGTCTTCCATCCGATGGTTCACTCCCCAATTGGCCTCAATGGCCGAAACTGTGCCGATCCAAAACCAGGAGCCAGGAGCTTCTTCCAGGTCTCCCATGCAGGTGTAGGGGCCCAAGGACTTGGGCCATCTTCTACTGCTTTTCCAGGCCATAGCAGAGAGCTGGATAGGAAGTGGAGCAGCCGAGACTAGAACGGTGCCCATATGAGATGCCGGCGCTTCAGGTCAGAGCGTTAACCCACTGCGCCACAGTGCCGGCCCCTATATCAGGCCTCTAAAATGATTTACCTAACAGTGAGTTTATGGGAAGAGTGAAACATAGAGGATTGGAAAACTAGGTGAGATGAGTAGTAGGCGCGCTGAAGTTCTATGAGTAAAGGACCTGGACAGAAGGGGATCAGAGGTGCACCGCAGCTCAGTGCCCTGTCACAGGAGGGCATGGGGCCTGCAGCAGAGCCCCGCTCAGGCGGACTCAGAGCTCTCACACACGCAAGCACATGAGCAGCAGACAATAATCAAGGCTGGAAAGCAAGGGAATTTCAGCTTTTTTTTTTTTTTTTTTAAAGATTTATTTATTTGTTCGAAAGGCAGAGTTGCAGAGAGGGAGAGGCAGAGAGAAGTTTTTCATCTGCTGATTCACTCCCTAGATGGCTGCAACAGCCAGGGCTGGGCCAGGCCAAAGTCAGGACTCAGGAGCTTAATCTGGGTCTCTCATGTGAATTCAGGGGCCCAAGCACTTGGGCCATCTTCAGTTGCTTTCCCAGGCACATTAGCAGGGAACTGGATTGGAAATGGAGCAGCCAGGACTCAAACTGGCGCCCATATGGGATGCCGGCACAGCTTAACTTGCTAGATCACATACCAGCCCCAGAATCTCAACTTTTAGATCAACACTTACCAGGACTCTGTAATTAACCCTGTAGAGGGTATTCCAGTCCCTTTTAGCGGCAGAAGAACCCACTCCTCTGCTCCCAACATTTACTGTGAGGGAACCACAGCAGGAAGGCGTCACGTCTTCCCAGCGTGAAGTAATACTAACAGTTGTCTAAGTCTCAGCCCCTCTGCCTTTCTCCTCAAAGTATATAAGGCCATGTCTCTGTCCTCGGATAGAACAAGACTCAGAATTCGAACTCCCTCAAGGTCGCTTATAAACAAGTAGAGGGGCACGTGCTGTGCTGCAGCAAGCTAGGCCATTGCTTGGGATGCCCATCCCCCCACCAGAGTGTCTGCGGTTGAGTCCTGCCTCAGCTTCAGATTCAGCCTTCTGCTAATGTGCCCGGGGGGCAGCATGGGTCTGTCCCCATGGATGGACTTCTGGGCTCCTGGTTTCTGCTGGCCCAGTCCTGGCTATTGTGGGCATTTGAGGATCAGTAATTGGAAGACTGATCCCCCCAAACCCTGCCTCCCACCACCGTAACTCTACCTTTCAAAATAAATAAAACTTAGAAAAACTAAAACAAATTTGAAAACCCTTTTATGGATTCTCAGGATGACTGTGACGGGACCCAAGTGTGTACCCCAAGACTTCCTCACTTGGTTAGAAGTGTACAGCAACCCCGCCTGCTGCAGCGCCACCTCTCTTCCATCCCCAGGCTCCACACCAACTGTGTCCTTACTCACTCAACCAAAATGGCCCGGACAGGCATGCAGGAGCCATGAAGTTGGCAGCAGAATCCAGACATAAATGCCAGGAACAAGGAAACAAAAAGCAGCACATCAGGCTGGGTCGAAGGATGGTGAAGAAGATAAAGCAGTGGATTATCTGCAGGAAGCCTGGGCGACCCACATCAGGGGACCAGTGCGGCCTTGGGGCAGTGCCAACTGTCTGGCCTTCTCAATACCCAGGAGCAAGGCCATCTGCCACACCCAGAGGCCATACGGCTCCCTCCACCCATTCCTCCTGGAGCTCTTGCTTGACGCCCACTTCTCGTGGGCGAGCACAGCACCCACGGCAGGGTCGCGGTGTCCCTCCAGGGCTGGACACCACACAGCCAACCACCTCCAGGGCTTGTGATCAGAAGTCAACCACACAGATTCCAAAGATCTCTGCCAGCCCTTTCTTCATCAGTTTCCCCTCCCTCTAAATGACAGGAAAGAGTTTCAGATCTGACCCATTTTCCAGGGAAGCAGAATGCGTTCTTACTGTTTAGTCTTACCTCACGGTTTTGAGACAGAGATCAAAGCCCAGCAGGGCTCTGTCTAGCTATGTTCTTCCTGAGGCTGAATCAAAAAAACCCATCAGCTCCACCACAAGATCATAAATGCATCACACCACCAATCTGGCACGGGAGACGTGGAGGGGAGCAGGTTCTGAACTTCACCAGCACTCGGGATGTCCGGTCTGGGTCCACGCAGCAGGACGGCCTGTAGAGCTCCCCAGCCTGGAGGACGGCGGAGGGGCTTCCTGCCACAGCCCTCCCTTCTCTTCATCCCCGAGCTCTCACATCACGATGGCAGCACCGGGAACTTCGTTTTTCCCTCTCTCCGGCTCACAAAATGGACTGCTTTCCTTTTCAATCAGTTGGCCAAAACCTTACCACCACCTACCCAACTAATACTCCCATCTCTGCCCACTATCAAAAGCTGAAAAACAAAAACAAGCCCAACTTCTTGTATAATTTCCTTCATAAGTAAAGAATACAAGGTTCAGTGTATGTTAATCAATGTGCCAGGATATAATGTAGAATGCCAAATGCATCTGATGGTTGATGAGACAGTCACTGTAAGGTACAGGCCAGCTGCCCAGAGGTTCAAAAGACAGAACACACACACAAAAAAGTGTCTATGTGCCCCACCAATACCTCAAAAAACATGCAAAGGCACTTAAGTAAAAGCAAACCACAGATCTATTCTGGAGTATTGTAAAATGGAGAGGAATTATCCAAAGGGATTCACTAGCCTACTAATTTTAATACAAATGCTTCACAAATCTCCCTATGCCACTGACAAATCGCTAGCAGAGGTAAATCCCAGATAATGAAACACAGTGAGAAGGGCTCTTTTTAATAATTTAGCCCATCAAGGATGAGCACTGATCCCGGAGCTCGCAGGAGAGGGTGTTATCTTCAGCCTCACACTCGGTGACAGCATCAGGGAATTTAATCACAGCCCTTTGCTGCCACACAATCCGTAACTGTCCCCAGGATTGTCACTCCTCAGCCATTTCTAGAGAGCTCCTGGTCTCACGGATTGTCTTCTCTAGTCAACCACAGTAACCATCACAGCATTTCAACTTCTTTAGGTTAAATACATCTATCTGTCAATGATCATTTGCCAGCTGTTTTTCTTTTAAATAATTCTAAGAATGCATCAGGCATCTTTCTGTATTCCAGGCTTGTTTGTTAACAAATCTGCTCAATATCTTAAGAGCAAATTGATAATCATAATAGTAACTGGGCCAATCTCTGGACATCTGTGGTTATTTTTTTAATAAATCTGAGACATTACTAACAAAAAGAAAACCAGGAAGCAGCAGTCTAGGTATCAACCACCAGAAGGTTGGAAAGGTCAGAAACAACCCCAAATTTCAGGGGAAATTAGCTGAATGTTAAATTTAGTGATCATACTGATTCAAGAGCATTCCCAAATCTCTAAATACTAAAAAAGAAAAAAAAAATTAAGAAATGAAGACTGAAGACAAGCCAAAAATTGCTGGTTCAAGTAAAATTATTCCACACTCCAGTTACACTACCCCAAAACTCTCTCTGCCATTTAACTTTCACTCTGTTGTTGCAATTAGTCCTACTCTCCTCAATGGACTGTACGACCACTGGAGATGGGGACAGCCATTTCTGCCTCAGGTCCCTTGAGATGCTATTTCCAATAATCCTTTGGATAAAGGTTCATTACAACTCCAAAGCCATCATGTCCACGGCCAGCTCACACACACATCTCCTGTTAGAGCGCACCAAAGGCATTCCACAGCTCCCTGGTCTTCCTGCCTTTCCATCCAAACTCTAAATTGTTCCAAGGCTCTGGGGCAGTGCACAGCACACCCCACGCAAATCAGGAATCAAGAAGGAACATCACTGACTAGGGGTTGCAAACCCGGACAGCAGCCACACAGCAGGGACACATGGGTCTTGGTGTGAAAACCACTTGCCCGTTACAAAAACAAAGTAAGCTTTTTTCTAATAAAGACTCAAAAGGCCAAAAACCAGCATTATGGGTTAGACATAAAATACATAAATGAGTAAAAAGCAAGACATAATGTAATGCTCTCGTGCTTTGTTAGCTGGAAAAGTCACATGCCTACGTTTTATCCCCACAGCTCTACACTGCTGTCCACTCACTAGAACCACACCTGGGAACACCCTTCTGCTCTCACACCCCCTGCTGCTCAGGAAGAGGGAAGGACACCAGCATCGGCCAACCTTCTCCAACTGTATTATGTGCCACACTTTCAGCTGCTGGCCCTGAGCAACCCCTTTTAACGTTATTTCAAAATCCCTTTACACTTGATCTTTTTAGAAAATCCATGTGCTTTTTTCTATCTTGTAAATGAAACAAAGTATCAATGCAATGGTTTAACCTCTCAGAGCCAGCAACTATTCTGAGTATTGTAAGTCAAAAGATGAGTAAAAACATAGTCCTTACCTCTGCCTTGCCAAGAGCACAAGAGCATTAAACCAACTCAAAAAAACCTAAAATTTTTTCAAATTTGCAGACTTAATGAACCAGAAATTTTAATATTTTTTCTTTGTAAGAGGCAGATACCTCTAAGCATGAAGCAGCCGAGGGAGGGTGTGAGGGACACTGGCTCACAGTGGGAGACGTGAGAGACTGGAAAGAGCTCGTTCTTATTTTCATTTCAATATGTACCTACACACTCATTTTTTGGATTATGTATTTCACAACCTCCCTTACAAAGTTCAAACTACAAGATTTTGACTCTTAGAAGCTTATATACAGACAAATAAACAGCACTGCCAGGAAGAAAGTAAGAGAAACCATACATGCCAACAGCATACCTGTGCCAGGTCAGGGCATAGGCTTCAGGCCAATCCACACTTCACTGACAGAGGAAAATGACAGGAGAAGTGTTATCCCCACAGGGAACACAGGAGTCCACACAGCCATGTGGTTCCCAATTCCCAGGAGTCTGGGCCATCAGCTAGCAATAATAAAGTAATAGCACAAGAAAAACATCCCATTAATGTTGATACTTCCAATTTATTGGTTTTCATAATGTGGCTTGAAATTAATATATAAATTGTCATTTGCAGCTATACTAGGGATATGAGCACGCAGATTATTCCTATTTTGTATGGTGAAGAAGGCAGAAATTAAGTAACATGGAAGACCCACAAAAACATTTAAGTCCATAATGTACTCAGGTTTGAGAAATCCTGGAATCAAACCAGAAGTTCTCCATCCTACAAAGGAAAGCCCAGTGTGCTCTTCCGACAGTTCCTGGGATTCAGGGCAGACCCGGGACTGCTGTAGCCAGCGGCCACACCGTCCTCTGGGCAGCAAGCAGTGGAAGAATGATGGAGCTGTGGGCCTGACTGTGGGCCTGACCCGGAAGTACTGAAGTCAGTTCTCAGGTTTCACAAGAGAAGAGACTGAGCCTTGGACAGATTAAGTTACCCAACTATACCACCAGGACATGGCACCAACATGATTCAACTCAATACCATCATTTCAACAGGGAAAGCCTGGGGCTTTTTAAAACTTCTTCTATGATCTGGCGGAAGGGTATACAAGCAGTTACTTGTACAATTCCTTCATCTTTCCTATTTGAAATTATTTTAAATAAGAATTCTGAGGCTGGCGCCGCAGCTCACTAAGCTAATCCTCCGCCTGCAGCACCGGCACACCAGGTTCTAGTCCCGGTTGCTCCTCTTCCAGTCCAGCTCTCTGCTGTGGCCCAGGAGTGCAGTGGAGGATGGCCCAGGTCCTTGGGCCCTGCACCCACATGGGAGACCAGGAGGAAGCATCTGGCTCCTGGCTTTGGATCGGCGCAGCGCCAGCTGCAATGCACTGGCCATAGCAGCCACTTGGGGGATGAACCAACGGAAGGAAGACCTTTCTCTCTCTCTCTCTCTCTCTCTAACTCTGCCTGTCAAAAAAAGAAAGAAAAGAAAAGAAAAGAAAAGAAAAGAAAAGAAAAGAAAAGAAAAGAAAAGAAAAGAAAAGAAAAGAAAAAAAAAGTCAGAATGGAAAACAGGCCAAGATGTTTGTTTTAAGAGGCAGAAGTAAAAGGGTAACAGAAAAGGACAGGACATGAAGAGAACAGAGCCAGGCCTCTGGGGAAAGGGCCAACTCACCGCATCCGCATGGAGGAGTGAGATGGTTTTCAATCTTGTTTCTGTAGGGAAGGGGCCGACGCAGGCCCCAGAAGTCCAGATACAGGCCTGACAGGGACACAGATGCCAGGGTCTCTGTTTTTCTCTATATAACAAATTCAGATTAACACTTATACACAGGGCTGGCGCTGTGGCACAGTGGGTTAAAGCCCTGGCCTAGAATGCCGGCATCTCATATGGGCGCCGGTTCTTGTCCCGGCTGCTCCTCTTCCAATCCAGCTCTCTGCTGTGGCCCGGGAGAGCGGCAGAAGATGGCCCAAGTCCTTGGGCCCCTGCACCCATGTGGGGGGCCCAGAGGAAGCTCCTGGCTTCAGATCAGCACAGTTCTGGCCATTGCGGCCATCTGGGGAGTGAAGCAATGGATGGAGGACCTCTCTCTCTCTCTGCCTCTCCTCTCTCTGTGTAACTCTGACTTCCAAATAAATAAAATAAATCTTTAAAAAAAAAACACTTATACACTCGACAGAATGCCTGTTTATGATTATGGAGAAAGCATTCTAAAGTCCACACAACTGACCACACAACAATTTCTTAACTCCTGAGTTACTACATAAACAACTCAATTATATGCTAAATTGTAAGGTAGAGTTCTAATAGTGGCTCCAGAAAATCTGCGAAACTTGCAATTGAAGGTTTTTTCCAACATTAATTCTTCATTCATTTACTGCGGACTGGCGGTGGGGTAACATGCCAGTAACAGCTCAGAGCTGGTGCCAAAGTCTGGAATCAGCGCATCAGTGAGGGTCTCCCACGTCAGTGGCAGGAACCCAATTGCTGAGCTATCACCACTTCCTTCCAGGAAGGTACAGGCAGGAGCCAAAGCCGGGAATCAAATCCAAGTATTCTAAATTGGGACCCGGGCATCGTAACTGACCAGGCTAAAGCTCGCCCCTTAAAGATCACGAAGAGTGCCTGCCCTCCCTCCACCACACACAACAGAGAGTGTTTGCAGTCTTCATGAATCAGGGTAAAACTGTCTCAGGAATCCTAGCACATGTTTTCCACACATTTTCTCTTTCACATTGTCTGTCTCTAAATAATTTCAGCAAGTAAAATCTACTGCCCTTTCAAAAAACAGGGAAATAAATTCCTTCCCATTTACTTTAAATATATCACTAAAAGAAAGTATAAAGTAGATTGATCTTATATTACTGCAGGAAATATTTTTTAAGCATCAAATACCAACTCTTACATTTTATACACAAAGCCAGTACTCTACATTTCCCAGCTTAGTGAAATATAGTACGGTTGAAATCAGAAATGTAAAGTGGGGCCGGTGTTGTGGCATAGCAGGTAAAGCCATTGTCTGTGGCACCAGAATTCTATATGAGCACTGGTTCATGTCCCAGCTGCTCTGCTTCTGATCCAGCTCCCTGCTAAAGGCTTGGGGAAAACAGCAGCAGATGGCCCAAGTGCTTGGGCTTCTGCCACCCACTTAGGAAACCCACATGAAGCTCCTGGCTCCCGGCTTCAGCGTGGTCCAGCCCTGGATGTTGTGGCCACCTGGGGAGTCAAGCAGCAGATGGAAGATCGATCGATCTATCTATCTTTCCCTCTCTATCTGTAACTTGACTTTCAAATAAATAAATCTTAAAACAAACAAAAAAAAAAAAGTGGGGCTCACACTGTGGCACAGTGGGCTAAGCCTCAGCCTGCGCACCAGCATCCCATATGGGCACAGGTTAGAGTCCGGCTGCTCTTCTGATCCAGCTCTCTGCTGTGGCCTGGGAAAGCAGCAGAAGATGGCCCAAGTGCTAGGGCCCCTGCACCCTAGTGGGAGACCCAAAAGAAGCTCCTGACTCCTGGCTTAGGATCAGTGTAGCTCGGCCATTGTGGCTATCTGGGGAGTGAACCAGTGGATGGAAGACCTCTCTCTCCGTCTCTGTCTCTCTCTGCTTCTGCCTCTCTGTAACTCTGCCTTTCAAATAAATAAATAAATAAATCTTTAAAAAAATCTAACCTACATTCCAGAAGATTAATTGAAACAGAGGAAACTATAACTGAAATTTACCGCCAGGTAGGATGAGTATTAACACACTTAACTTGTATAAAAATGATCAAAAGATAAATATTTGGGATATTCCAGAGACATTTAAACCATTTCAATCTCTTCTGTTCACAAACATTTTGACTGCTTTTACCATCAACTTGTAATCAAGATGACAAATATGTCTTTCTTCTACCATCCTAGGAATTTCAACAGGGCTCAGAGAGAAAAGTTAAGGGTGGGGCTTGTGGTGGGTGGGTAACTCTTAATCTGCTGAAATGATGGAAACCGACAAACTTCTGTCCCTTTTTGGACAGGCTGTTTCGTGAAAACAGGCTGCTAGTTCCTTTAAAAGGACACAAAAACTACTTACAGATTGAAAATCTCAAGTCTTCCAGTCTCAGATTTCCATTTAGAGAATACATTTTAGGGGAAGGAGGAATATATACTCGTTGAAAAAGGCACGGTGCAGAACACTGTCTACAGACTATGAAGAAGGCCTGACTCGGGGAAGGAGTGTCATCTCTTCCTACACGGAAGTCACTGATACTGATAAGAGATACTGTCACCATGGCATCCTACAGCAAGGGACTACACAAAGCTACCAGCCTACTTCTGTGGGTTGAATGTCTTTGGCAATCCCAGAGAACTTGTAAAGGACAGAAATTCCATGTTGTTGTTTCTTTCAATCAAACAGTATGAAAGATCACAAAAATGGCAGGGCTAAAAGGCCTAACAAAGCCTCTTAAGTAATAAAGGACAAGATACCAACCCTGAAAGAAGAGAAAGCTCAAAAAACAGGCAAAGGATCACTGAATTGAACATACACTCATGGTAACGAAAATCTTGCTGATATCATCAAGGCAGTTATAAAAGCACACAATAATAGAAAGCTGTGTTCAGAAAATGTGCCTTAATTAATGCTTTTTTTTTTGGAAAAAAGGGAGATGAATATGATGGAAAGACAGCCTTAAGAATAAAGCAGCTGGAGCCGGTGCTGTGGTCTCTATGGCACAGTGGGTAAAGCCGCTACCTGTGGTGCTAGCACATAGGTGCTCGTCCCAGTTGCTCCATTTCTTTCTTTCTTTTTTTTTTTTTTTTTTTTTTTTGACAGGCAGAGTGGATAGTGAGAGAGAGAGAGAGAGAGAGAGAGAGAAAGGTCTTCCTTTTTGCCGTTGGTTCACCCTCCAATGGCCACTGCGGCCGGCGCATCTCGCTGATCCGAAGCCAGGTGCTTCTCCTGGTCCCCCATGGGGTGCAGGGCCCAAGGACTTGGGCCATCCTCCATTGCCTTCCCGAGCCATAGCAGAGAGCTGGCCTGGAAGAGGGGCAACCGGGATAGAATCAAGCACCCCAACCGGGACTAGAACCCGGTGTGCCAGCGCCGCAAGGTGGAGGATTAGCCTGTTAATCCACGGCGCCGGCCCCAGTTGCTCCATTTCTGACCCAGCTTTCTGCTATGGCCTGGGAAGGCAGTAGAGGATGGCCCAAGTAGTAGATAATGGCCCAAGGCTTTGGATCCCCGAAAATTAAAAAAAAAAAAAAAAAAAGAAAAGAAAAGAACAAAAAGAACAAAGCAGCTAACACTTTGCCTTTGTGGGAGGGCAAGGTATGAAGACAACTGCTCCCAGGCACAGCGAATCACTCTGTAAGAAGAGCACCTGTTCTCTAATGCTTCTATGGGTTGCCCTTTGCAATGTAAGTCAGTTGAGAGCTTTAAGAATTTTTATAATTTTTTACCATTAAAATTCAATAGCTATTGACCAGCTTTCACTCAGGTTAACAGGATTAATCTCAATATTAGCAGTTCTTCTGAAAATTTGGTTATTTTAACACATTTCACCACAATCAAAATACAAAAAGTGGTATCTTTGATGATGTCTCTCTATGGATATGTTCGGTATATTAATGTCAATCAGGGAAGGCACAGTTAAAATGAAAAGGCTGGGTGCCTCAGGAACTCCTGCAAAGCTAACCAAACAACCAGTCTGGAGTTCTGAACAAGTAGGTAAGAAATACAAACAGCAGCACTTTCAAATAACATTTTAATTATTGAATGGTACCAGTCTCAAGTATGAAAAATAATTGTGTTGGAAATACCTAATAAATGACTTATGCTACCAAAAAATATAGTTTTAACACTGCATTGACAAATGGCCACAGAAGTTTAAACTAGGTATTTCTCAAAGCATCCTTGGTCCATAAAGGAGTAAGTGGTATACAGTATAACACAGACAGCATCAAGAAAATCTCTCAGAGCTCAAGGAAGGCTTCATGGAGCAGTACAAAGACTTCAAACTAAGTCATAGGAGGCATGGCTTTCGGCCAAAACAACTCCCTTAGCAGGCAGGGAACTTGTACAAAGTCAGTCCCTGCTGTTGTGCCAAATACCTTTCTATCTTGTGTAACTGTAGCAGGTGTGTCCAGACTGGTGAAGTGGATCTTCCCAAGGGAAGTACAAAGCCCAAATTCTTAAATGAAAAGTTTTCCTTGAAGTGCATACACATACATACACAGCCACACCCACACAACGCAAAGGAGCTGGTGCCAAAAACCGTGATTTGTTTTTCAGATCCATACAGATGCTGTTAAGATAGATGGAAAGGAACTGTAATGGTTCACCAGCACTGTTAACAGGACAACAAAATTTACTGATACTTAAAAAGGGGTCTCAGGTCCTTCTACTCACACTGCTGTCCACTGATTCAGACCCTGAAAAAGGCCAGCCTGTGTGTGTGTCAATTGCAAAAGCCATCTACTCTACCACATGAACAAACTGCAGGCTGGCTGACCTCTCCTGTAGAGTGAGGGCAAAACAGTGGGGTCCCTGCAAGGATGAACCCGCACACTGAGATCGGCTGGGATGGCACCGAGGATAACCAGGCTGGGGTGAGTTCTCCAGATTTAAAAGGCAGGCCAATCACTCTCTCAGCAAGATTTTAGTGCAAATACAAACTTTAAGTTTTCTTGTCTCAAAGGGAATCAGCGTCACAAACAGTTGTGGAAAGTAAGTGGGTTAATTTGTGTGAAAAGAATGGCAAAGTGCTTGGGCACAAAGTAAATCCTCAATGTTGTTTTACCTCCTCACCCAGCAACTGGTTCTAAATGACCCACGGCAGAGCCTTTTCAGAGCTGCACGCCTAGTCTTAACCCGTAGATTATTTTCAACACCTTCAGAATACGGTCAAATATCATTGATCCTCTTTCCAGTTCTGTAAAACTTTGCAGGAAATTTCAAAAGGCTCACAGGGGCCGGTGCTGTGGCACACACAGCAGGTTAAACCACCCCTTGCAGTACCAGCATCCCATATGGCTGCCGGTTCAAGTTCCAGCTGCTCCACATCCAATCCAGCTCCTTGCTAATGCACCTGGGAAGAAACAGAAGATGGTCCAAGTCCTTGGGCCCCTACACCCACGTGGGAGACCTGGATGAAGCTTCTGGCTCCTGGCTTCAGTCTGGTCCAGGCTTGACCATTGTAGCCATTTGGGCAGTGAACCAGCAGATGGAAGATTTCTCTTTCTCTGCCTCCCTCTGTCTGTAACTCTAAGTCTTTCAAATAAGTAAATATATCTTAGGGAAAAAAAAAAAGTTCACAAACCCTCCCAAACTCAAAGAGCCCAACCACAGGTCTATGAACCTCAGATTAAGAATGTCTAGGGGCCAGCATTGAGGCAGAGTGGACTAAGCCTCCAAATTCAGCGTCAGCATCCCATATGGGTTCCGGTTCTAGTCCTGGCTGCTCCTCTTCTGATCCAGCTCCCTGCTAATGCTCCTGGGAAAGCAGTGGAAGATGGCCCAAGTGACTGGGCTCCTGCACCCACTTGGGAGATCTGGGAGAAAGTCCTGGCTCCTGGCTTCTAATCAGCCCAGCTCCAGCCGTTGCAGCCATTTGGGGAGTGAACCAGTGGATGGAAGATCATTCTGTCTCTCCCTCTCTCAAATAAATAAAATCTTTTTAAAAAATGTCTAGAGGGGCCAGCATTGTGGCAAAGTGGGTAAACTCTCGCTTGCATGCTGGTTTGTATCCTCGCTGCCCTACTTCCTATCCAGCTCCCTGATAATAATAGCCTGGGAAAAGCAGTGGAAGACGGCCCAAACGTTTGATCCCCGCTACACACATGAGAGACTCTGATGAAGCTCTTGGCTTCGGCCTAGCCCAGCCTTGGCCGTTGCAGCTATTTGAGGAGTGAACCAGTAGATGGAAGACTGACCTCTCTTTCTCTCTTTCTTCTCTCCCCCACCCATTCCCCTCTCTTTCCGGAACTCTTGCCTTTCAAACAAATAAACCATACACACACACACACACACACATATATACATATATATAAAGAATGTCTAGAAAGAACAATAAATTTCCTAAAACAAGAATTTGTTTAAATCAAGGCTCCTGTGTTAGGTTTAATGTATGTCTGTTACATGTTAAGTATCCTAAAGAGAAATACATCCAAAAAAAAAAAAAAAACCTAATAGAAGGGGGAAAGCTGAAACAAAATAGCTCAAACCACCTTTTTTTTTTTAAAGCCATGTGGCACTCCCACTGAAATGTTGGGGCCAAATGTGTTTCGTTTTTTGTTTTGTTTTGTTTTGTTTTTTTGACAGGCAGAGTGGATAGTGAGAGACAGAGACAGAGAAAAAGGTCTTCCTTTTTGCCATTGGTTCACCCTCCAATGGCCGCTGCGGCCGGTGTATCTCGCTGATCCGAAGCCACCTGGTCTCCCATGCGGGTGCAGGGCCCAAGGACTTGGGCCATCCTCCACTGCCTTCCTGGGCCATAGCAGAGAGCTGGCCTGGAAGAGGGGCAACCGGGATAGAATCCGGCACCCCAACCGGGACTAGAACCTGGTGTGCCGGCACTGCAAGGTGGAGGATTAGCCTGTTAAGCCACGGCGCCGGGCTCAAACCACCTTTACAGTACTGTCTTAATTATGTATGTGTGTTAGCCACTCAACAGAGGTCATAAACGTACAAAACGATATGGCCAGGGGCCTGCACTGTGGCATAGAGGGTAAAGAAGTTGCTGCCTGCAGTGCCAGCATCCCATATACGCACCGGTTCGAGTTCCGGCTGCTCCACTTCCGATCTAGCTCTCTACTATGGCCCGGGAAAGCAGCAGAAGATGCCCCAAGCCTTTGGGCCCCTGCACCCATGTGGGAGACCTGTTGGAAGCTCTTGGCTCCAGATCAGCGTAGCTCTGGCCATTGTGGGGAGTGACCCAGCAGATGGAAGACCTCTCCCTCTGTCTCTTTCCCCCTTCCTCCTTCCCTCTCTGTAACTCTGCCTTTCAAAAAAAAAAAAAAAAAACCCTTAAAAAAAAAAAAAAAGATATGGCCAATAAAATTAGAATACTAAATAACCAAATGCCTGTATATTAACTAGCTCTTGACCACCCAATAAGTAAGAGAACAAGAGCCCTGACCTGTGGAGCCACTTCCCCGATGATGGGACTAAACGTCCACTGGGAGGCCTCTGAAATGGCTGTACCTTTTCTGCACTGGCTTGAGCCTCTGACATGCGGCCATGTGGTTTCTGTGTAAATCATGTGGGGTGGGATCAGCTCTGATCAGTCTAGGGAGGATCTGGGCAATATCACCTCTGCCTCTTACCTCCCTCTCTCCCCATCCCCAACAAGTGAACACAGTACTTTTTGCTAGACAATATCCAAGCTAACAGGCACAACAAGCAAAAATGTTGGCTTTCTAGCAGATATACATATGAACAGGTAAGTTAAAAAATTGTAAAATTAAATCTTACCAGCATACAGCACCATTTTAATATAGAAACACAGATCACATACCCCTGACTATGTAAAGTTAAATTATGATACAATCAATGCTGTCCTATAGAAACTAAATTAACAAAAACAGTCTATCAGGGAAGACATCTGGTGTATCATGGCAGGATGTGTTAATGTTATTGTCTGCAGCCCAGTAACCAATGTTTTCTCCCAGCAGCTCTCTCATTGCGCTGTATTAGATCTGTGGGCCTGCAGAATTTACGAGCGCTCCACACATGGGGAGGGAGCTTTACCAAATGGATCCAACTCAGATCCAGCAGGAATGACTTTGGCAACACAAAGCATCACTAAAGAACAATCAATAGAGTGAGGCTCATGCAGCATTCTCTTGACTAAGAGATTCATCATCTTACTACAGAATCTTCTCCAACACATAGGAGGGTGTCTGAGTGCTCCAACAATCATGAATTATTTGAATCATCAGTGGATGTAGATACTTTTACTGCTAAAAAATAAATACTGGTTCCACTAATGCTAATACAAAAATTTACCGAAATCAGTATTATTATGGGCAAAACTTAAAAACCATTCAGCAAAAATTCTATTTAGAGAGTACTATGATAAATACAAAAGTCTAAAATTACATCACATTGATTAGAGCAAGAAAATATCAGCCAAAAAAAAAAAAAAACAAAACATTTCTTAGATACATTTGGAAACAAAACAGTAAAGGCTAAAGCTTAAAAGTAGGAAGTTGAAACTCCAGCAATTTGTCCCTTAGACATCAACAGCTCTCTCCAGGAGTTAATATCAGACTTTTATTCAGCACATTAGGTTCCACATTCCATTGTGAATGGCTACTATTTCAAGAACCGGCTTTCTGGTCTAATTCCCGAGCCATTACTCAGACAACTGTATAAACACCACGTTACTGCTGTGACTCCTTCTCCCCTTGACTCTGTTGCAAGCATTAGTACCCCATCTCTCTTGTCTCAGACTTCTTCACCCTGTACAGGGAGGACAGTCCTAAGCCCCCAGCTGAACCTTCCCATTCTAAATTCAGACTGCTGCCAGTGATTGTTCCTAAGTAGTGGCCCACACGTCAACCTGCCTGGAATTAAAAAGCCTGCAAAAGCTTTCTACTGTCACCACATGAAGTCCTAACTTCTCTAGCCTTAGGATCTGCACCATCTACCTCCCCACCTCTGCCTCGGAGGCCCACTCACCTACATCCTGTGGGCCACCTTCTCACAGCTCCCCGTCTTGTCAGGTGCACTGCCTATACTGCTGACAGGGACAGACTGACAAGTACATCTGGAAGGCCCTTCTACTCTGCCTACCCCTAACTGTACCGTGTCAAAATCTTACCCAGTCCCTATAAATGTGCCAGCCTTCACAAAACTCCCTCACATGCTACAGCCATTTGGAGCACTCCCTTATCTTAATCCCAAGATATTCATATTGCACACTGCAACTGGACAATTCGTCATACACTGACAGTATCCTAAATTGTGTGTGCATGGTGGTTATCTCTTCATTCCCTTGTATTATTTTCTAATTCAGAACAAATTTGAGCCCCACTATCAGACTGCACTTAGTGATTAACAGCAGTCTCAGATACCAAGAACAATAAACGCTTGTCTTGCAGAGGATGTTACCATTAAATCCTCCAAAAAGAAGGAAAAGGAAGACAAATGCACACACAGCTTTCATAAAGGGAAGCTACACTCACAGGAACAGCCTGCAGGGACCGCCCCCAAAGGGCTTTGGGTTCTGCAGATAGAGCACTATGTGTGCTGTACCTCACACATCCATGCCACCACCAGGGAACACAGAA
Organism: Lepus europaeus; assembly: GCF_033115175.1. NCBI lineage: Eukaryota > Metazoa > Chordata > Mammalia > Lagomorpha > Leporidae > Lepus > Lepus europaeus. Next base: position 5,393,652 of record NC_084831.1, read on the forward strand.
TTACGGCTACCACGGGGGAAAGTGGAGCCACACCTCAACCCAAGCCTTTGAAAGTATTTATTCTAGAGCCAGCACTGCAGAAAAGCCTATTTCTGAGTAACACTCTACAACAGTCACCTGAGAAAACAGAACCCAAAACAGGTTAGATTTGTGGGCCATGGGTCCCAAGGAGCCTGGGAAATGCACATTCCACACTAGGACTCGAACTTACCCCCAGGCTCCCCCATTTCAGTTGCCAACATCCATACTCGCTGCTGATTGCCAGCTCCTGCTCCTTGCAGCAGCCCAGCATGCTCTCTGCTGGTGCCAAAATACCCTTCCACGGAACCCCACTCCCTTCTGGAACTGTCCTAGAGGGGTAAGGTAAGTCCCGTATTTTGCTTCCTCTGTGCATGTACTTGGTACTCCTTTAAAAACACATTATGATACAGCACATTTTTAAAGGGGCTCTGGGGAGGGAGGTAATATTCCTATTTTATACCCTGTGGGATATAAAATACTGACAGCTTTTAAAAACGGGATTCTCCTTACCCCTACAGGCCCTCTCCCGGCTTCAGAAAGATGCTGTGGTGGCTGTGATGCCACCGGCAGAGAGCATGCTGGGGGGTCACACAAAGCAGGAGTTGGAGATCTGCAACAGGCCTGGGAGTTGTGGACCTAAAAAAGAAAACAGTTTTAAGTTAACGTGCCCAATGCCCCCTCATACCCTGGTTATTAGGGGCACTCAGCACACAAGCAGGTATCTGCAAAAATCCTGCCAGGGACGGCCTCTGAAATCTCAGATAATTTGTGCTAACACCACAGTCAACCCTACTATGGTAGTCAAAGCTGCTCCTCGTTTGCAGTGTGAACAAACACACGTAGACCCTTCCAGCTCTGCTCTTGAGTCAGGGTCCTGTCATAAAGCAGTATGGTGTGTGCCCCTCAAAATAACCAAGTTCAGGTGTGACACAGTGACAACGCACAGTGACAGTGGCATGCTTCATTTGCAAACAAGAAATTCAGTGGCATCAGATAAACACAAGGTGACTGAGCCACCAGCGGACAATCTGAGCTTTCAGAAGAGTTTCCAGTGCGACACCACAGGTGGGAGCCCGGAGACAGCCAAAGCCCAAGCGCGGCCAAACAAAGACCCTGACATTCTTCTCAAAGTCCTGTTTTAACTTTGTAAACCGAAGCCACAGCAAGCAGAAAAAGTCTTTAAAACACAGAGGAAAAAAGACCACATTCAGATAGTTTTAATTTTTCTCAAAATGCCCACAAGGTAAGTGTAATGAACAGACACAGAGCATAAAGTTCAAGAAAGTCATTATTTCTTTAAGGGGAAAAATCAGTGTCGCTTGTACCACATGTCTTTTATTTAAAGAAGCTTGGAAAACATTTTAAAGTTAGCAAAAACAAGATTGAAGTGGAACTTCTGAAAGCCAGTGTAGTCCTTATAAGTATCAAAAAAAGATACCCCAGATAACAGTTTGAATGTTCTTTTTCAAATATTCTAGAGAATACCACACACACACACAACCAATCCCATTCCATGTGGTTTGAAATAAACAAAAACATTCAAATACTTATACAAGAACTTTTGCTCTTAAAGTTTTTTTTTTAAATTATGATCCAAATTTTAAATATTAAGTCTTTATTAGGTGTCCTGCTACGTATAATTCCTTCAGTGAAACAAAGAATCACTCTCCAACTTTCTGTGAGCCAAGATTTTAATACAGTCCATCAACCACTTTTTTTTAATGTATGTCTTTTTGAGCCCCTGTAGCTGACAAACACCAGGAAAATAACCTCCTACTTGGGTATGTCTTTATATGATCATTTGGTTTTCTCACTTTAAAGATTACCATCCAGAACACCCTGGGCTCCAGAAGCAAACTTTGTGCAGCCTGATTCCCAAGCCTCAGCACGAGGAAGACAACATCGTGTTGGTGGTCATAACCTTTACTACACATCTCCCTCCACCCTCTCCCAGCACCTCAAGTTCCAAATTAAAAATCTACCTGTGCATTTCAAAGTACATTTCCAGCTTATCCAATTTTTTTTTTACCAGCATCAAAATAAAATGAATTTCTTGATGAACTCCTGTGTTTTCTAGAAACTCCATTAATCAGACCACTGAAATCTTCATTCATTCAACTTAAGGATTTCAAATGTAAAAGGAACCTATTTAAGCATTTCTAAGAACTTTTTCACTAAACATGTAAATAATTCAAGTAACTTTTAAAACATCCATATATACAAATTTCCAGTTGTAGGAAATCATTTGACCCAATTTTACCATTTCTCTTCCACCAATCTCCACAAATATCAAATTGTTTCAAACTTTCTTAAGCTCGCTGAAAAAGAAAATTAGAACACCTGGATTCTCTGTACTAAAAATTTTCACACAAGGATAAGTTTAATAAACAATATTTTAGATATATATTTCACAAATATATATAATTAAACACAACCGTTTCAATGATAACTCAAAGTTCTAGAATCCAATTAAATTGAGAGAAAATGAAATATCCAGCTTCTCAGAAATGGTGAACCTTGGAAAGCTGCAATCCCAGTGTCCCAGGCTGCCCAGAGCCAGGAGTGCAGAGGTTGCTGGGCAGAAGGGTACACGAGCCAGGAAGAGGCTCTGCAACTGTTTCCTGGGAGAGTGCCGCCGGATTTCCACGGGGCACGTGCCACTCCACCCATGACACACACACCCACATCATGAATAGAGGGGGTGGTGGTGTAAACTTTCAACATCACAGTCCATAACTGGGGGTGGATGGTACAGATGTCCAACACCAACCCTATCTGGCATGTCCCCTGCTTCTTAAAGGACTAAATAAATCATAAACTTTAAATTTACATACAATAAGGACAGTTAGTCCTCCAGAGTAAGCCCAGAGCATGGCTTTCATTTTAAACAAAGGAGGACAAAGGGATGGCCTCCAGAAAGCAGCACTGACTCAGTGAGAGGCACCACTCTCGTCTTCCAGCCCACACAGTTCACCTTACAGTGCGCACCATGCTAGAGGAGAGCGGTGACGCCCACAAAGGGGCCGAGCCCTGGGAAGCAGCTGTCTCTGCGGTACATCCACTACCTCCTCACGTAACCAAGTACCTCAGGTCCACACTCTAACCCGTGAAAACACTCAGTGACAGAACTGCAGGTTCTCCCTTCACTATCCAGCACTGCACACAAGTCACAAAGCTCTACCGGGGAGCCTCTGCCCTTTCTATAGGCTCAAACCAAGAGAAGGAACTACAGAAAAAAATATCCAATTATGTGAGGGACTGTTGGAAACAAAACAGAAACAAATCATCACACAGTACTGCATTTTTCTTCACAGCTGGACTTCTCTGCATGGTCTCCTATAGACTAACCCCCATTGATCTGCGCTGAAAGACAATCGAATAGAAGCTTCAAACCAGAACATAATGCTACCTAACAAATGTTATTACTTTGGTTTCATGTATTTAAACTTCCGGGGGCAGGGGGACTGAATTTTAAAGTATTTTAAAAAGGAATGTGTTTCATTACTTAAAGTCACACAACACTACACAGTGAAGGCTAGACAAGGAAAGCAAGACTTCTTTCTCTTGCTTAATAGCCACAAGGTTCATCTGTAGTTAATGCAGGCACTGTGTCAAACCACGACTAAAGTTTTCTGGAAACTCATGCAGTGATTTTTCCCCACTGAAATGTTACTTCACTACATACTTCACTACATACTGTAGCCAGGCAGCACACTAACAAGCACGCAGTCCGCATCAAGGACACACAAGGCATCCCTAGCTAGGAAGCAGAGACGCAGAGCACCAAGAGGACACGAATCTCACGGTAGTCTCATTCCAGGGGGCAGGCCCCACACCAGGCACTGCATAGCCCTGACCTTTCAATCCAAAAGCAGCCTACCAGGCAGAGGTAGGAGGCTTTATAGCCTAGTCAAATGTAAATAAACATAGTTAAGAGTTCAGTGCCTCACTCAAGGTCAAGAGTTACAGACAGCAACAGGGATGTCAACCCAGAGAACACAACATGTCACCATCCAGGCTCTCAACCCATGCAATCTACCATCCCTAATCACCATCCCAGAATTAACATATCCCAAATTCTGAATTAGCCATGTTCAAGTTAATGTAGACAGCTTCCCCTACTCCCCATTCACCCCAAAATAAAAACTAAAAAGGTTCTAATTCAAGATTTACCAAATGCTAAATTAAATGTCTCATTTCCTGAATGTCCATACCACAATAAATTCTGTGCTGGTGGTTAAAAGAGTAATGCTGGGATGAAATAATGATGGTATCAATTGCATTGATAATTAACTCATTGCGTATACATAAGAATGTGGGCACAGAAAGTACATATTAACGTACTAGGAGTCAATATTATCCACGTTTCTAACAACTAAATTCGGTGGGCGGAGGGTAACGTCAAGCTAATCTCTCCGCGGTCCTCTACTGCGGTGCACGCCAGGAAAGGCAGGCAATCAGTTTTGCAGCAGGTTATGAGTACAGATCGGGAACACAGAGACATTTAAAATGGTTTTCCCCAGCTGAAACCATGGATCACTTTGGCTCCCCGGTCCAAGGCTAACAGAGAAGTGCTTTTCCCACGTTACTAGTGATATGTATCCTTAGCTAACATCCTCACTCACTACGAGCACGTAGCAGGCGTGCTGTTAGGGACATGAATGATACCATAGCCCTCTCACCCATGCACACAGCTATAAACTGGAGACCACCTAACATCCCTAATGCTATTTCTCCAACTCAAAGGAATCTCTAGACGAGGTTCAATTGTAAGGACTATATCCCAGTTTTTATAAAATGAAATCAATGGTATGTTTCCAAAATATCTCTATAATAATTACTCACCCTTCCTGGAAACTCTTCAGATACAAGTAACAGCTGAAAGATCTGTAACTAAGTAACCCAAAACCACACTTTCCTTCTGTGTATGAAGGACAGTAACTCAGGAATTCACACAGAATTCCACACAGAGTATCAAAGGAACGGTTTCAATTACTTATCTGTGAATAAAGAATTAGGTAGGAACTACTATAAGGAATTCTGCAGTATTACACAGAGAATGAAAATGGCTAATCTTGTTAGCATTTGCAGACCATGTGATTATTTCTAGATTGCAAATTACCTCTTAATATGCTTCTTTAGCACCTGGGTTTCTACAGAAATTGAATTTTATTGTTTTTAGTAAGAGCAAGAAAGAAATTCTCCTTTTAGAACAAAAAGTGAATGGTTTTCTCTCCACCGATGCTATTCAGAGTGATCTCCCAGGAAAAATGCTGTCAAATGTCACAAGCTGCCTGTCCGATCTAGACTCTAGGTCAATACGAGAAGGAAACGTGTTTCTACTTCTTCAGGCCTCTCTACAGTTTTGAGTTCAACGGGCAATTCTTCATTCCCGAGCTTTGCCCCTCTGCTAACTGCTTCAGTCCCTGGGTCTTCCAACTGCAAATTCTAAAAAAGAAATTAGATTAATTAATCTTTTCAAGTCAGGCCACTGAAGCCACAGACTGCCGTTCCATATTACCAGTCACTCTCTGAAGGCACTAATTAAAAGCTCGCCAGGTTCAGGAATCGCAGTACAGATGCTGCAGTCACTGATGATCCTCCTTGCTTCCTGACACTAAGCAGACCCCACGTCTGTGCTCGTTCCTATTTGTTCTCAGATAACTTGGTCAATGCATTCGAACAGAACCGTATCTCCCAGTCTATGAACAGGTCCAATCAAATGAATACTTCCTAAGGGAATGAAAGCTTCCTAACAGAACACATAATTTACTTCCCTGAAAAAAAATCACTCTGTATTATTACACATCATCCTTGTGAAAAGCTGGGCTTTACATACACCTGCCAGTGTAAGATGGAAGTGGCCTGATGTGTTTTGAAGACTAAACATCAACAAAACAGAAGCCATGGATTGCCCATCCTTACGGCCAAGATGACCACACAATTCATCATCCAAACAGGACAGATGTAAAAGGTGAAAGCGGAGACTGTTTTAATAGTTTAGCAGAACACCAGACACAAACCAGGACATGAAAGCGTCTCATTTCCATACCCTGGGTAAAGCACATATACAGGGGAATGCAGTGACAAAACCTAGACGACAGCTTAGTTCCCCACACAAATCCAAAGACTCTTCCTGGTCTCACACAGAACTCGTTTATGAAATGTTATCGCAGACCATCAGTCCAACAAACTAGCATTACGTTAGTCTCAGTGAGTGGTGGAAGCAACTCACTCCCACTCCTCAATAAATTAGCTTTTATTGTCTGAAACACATAATATTATTTAACTTGGGCCATAAAAGGCATCCACCAGTTTGTTGTGTTTTTTTTTTTTTAATAGTACTGAAATAACTCTTAGGTCCCCAAATGAACCATAGCAGAAATGATTAATTCTTATTTTTTGGTGTATATAAAGAAATAAATCTTTACATTAAAACTCCAAATCATATTCTTTTATGATAGCTAAAAAGACAAAATACATAATTACTCAACATTTCAAAGCTAGTTGGTATTTCTTTTTCACTGTTATTTGCTTTAGGCAAGACCAACTCCAATCTCTGACAGAGAAACAAAGCATATTTCCTTCTGCTTATCTTTCCCCCTTAGAGTTTGGATAAACTGAAGAGGGGAAAAAATCTTGGTTATTCGCCTCTATTGGTTTATCTGTTCCTAAGAAGTATGGAATTCAAGGAAAGAATACTGCAGAAACAACTACGTTTCTTCCCGAAGCAGTCCATCCTCTCTGTTACTCCCACCTGAGAACTATGAGGACATGCTGAATAAAGAACCTCAAACAAAAATGCAAGAAACAACAGGGTGTGGTTTAGAAACAGGCATCCCAACACTCTGCTTCCCGCTGTTTCTGAGACAGCTTCAATGTGTGTACCAGACCACACCTGACAACAGAAGCTTCCGTTTTTATTGCCATTAATGCCCTGAGCAATTACTGTAACTCAGCAGGAACCTCTGCCCAGAACAGCAACCGTCACATTGTAATCAGCAGTTCATAAGAGACACTGTTCAAACACGAAGGCACCTGCTAATGTGCAAAAGGGGCTTAGAATCTAATGGTATAAAAGAAAAATACTTGCATTTCACTTCACAGCAATGTATTTTCCTAGGTGTGTTGGTATCTGCTTTAGTAAAAATCAAATACCAGGACAAGGAGCAGAACAGCAAAAGCAGCAGAAGCAGCTGCCACCACCAAAACCCAACTCCTCGACAAACGAGGCCACACCGGATTCTCAGGTGCCAGCGCAGTGTCTGTGAAAGACTCTTGGTAAGGAAAGAACTAATCAACAGCAGAGACCTCTCACAGCGACATGAGAACTGAACAGAAGCAGGGATTTACAAGGCTGCTCCGCAAAGCCACCAGGGATGTTCTGGGCAGCACTCCAAGAAAAAACGGACCTCACAACTGAACACGCAGTTGACCTTCTTTGGAAACACTAAGCACGTATTATCATTTATGCCATAATTTTTAATAAAGAAAAATAAGTGGTATGCAGTTTTTTAACTTGCTAAATCAGAACACACTCATTTCATATTTGGGATCAGGGAAAATCATAAAAAAAGAAACACAGGAGATGCAGAGTGATGTCTTCAGACCACACAGCATTCCTCTAGACTGAGATACTACATACAACACATGGCAGAGCACAAATACTGTCAAGTTGCAAAGAGTTTTGGAAATAAGGGCATTCAAAGACACTGTTACACATCCCTAAGAAAACCAAAGAATTGGGCTTTTTCTGTATCCCAAAGTGCAGATGGTGGTTCACAATATTCAAGTACAGGAATTTCCTTTTAAGATCACACTGTTCAAAAAGATTCCCAAATTATACTACTTAGATAGAATTTCATTAATAGTTGCTTTAATCAACAGTGATTTTTAACTAAATATTGCTCTTAAGTGAATTCTGAAATTCACAACATAGTAATATATTTGAAAAACGTATTACAAGGTATATTTTATATGACACCAAGAATGCAGACGTTTGAGAAATCCTTCAAACACCCAGGGATCCAATGCCCAAAGTGTGCGAACCACTGGTCTAAAACCAAGGGAACCCATAAAGGGCAACATCAACATTTATACACTCAGAGCTGTTGTCCTGCCTGAGCCAGCATTCCTCCTCCCAGCTTAGACCCCAGGAGATCCCCAGAGCAGTTTTAAAATATTTTCCATACCCATCAAAACACAGTAGGAAATTACTGTTCTCCCCCAGAAACTAGTCTCTGGACTGTTTTTTCACAAATCATCATTACTTCCTAAATTTACTTCACTTTAGGCTCTTAACACTGGCTGAAAAGAAGCAAGCTACCTGAGACCCTCAGAGGTGACCCTCTACAAGTGTCAAAGCAGCTACTAAAAGAATAAAACCTTTAGAAACACTATTTATAATACAGGCATTATGACGTTAGGCGTCACAGAGCTGAAAAGACGACACTAGTAACTGCCTTACTCTAGTGCTGTGGCCCAGAGGCTCAGAGCACTCAGAAGGCAAACTGATCAACATGCCAACAGTGATGGAGAAGCAGCAGGAGAGACAGCCAGCGGGACTGGGAATGGGAAAGCACGGAATGGAATAAACAGCACATTAAAAACATGCTTACCAGCTTGAAGTCTTGGATGCTACAGATGAAATACGGTGTGTTTGGTCTCCGACTCTCAATATACACACAGTCTTTAAAAGAAAAAGAAATCATAAAACATTGGCATTTACTTCAAAGGGAACAAAAGACAGGGCCCATAAAGCCACTGTATAAATAAATGACAAAGTACATACCTTTTATAAGTTTTTTCCAAAGGTGATAATAAATTAAAAATAACTTTAAACTAAAGGAAAATAGGCTTTTCATTCTTTTTGACCACTCTTCTGATAATTTAGAGAACTTAATAAAGCCTCAAAAAGTTTTTTTTTCAGGAAAAGAGGGAAGGATCCCGTGGGATTATCCATATGCAAATGAAGACATTTATATAAAAGAAATTACTGGCTGGAAACTATACACCAAGGCAAACTCCTGAATATCTTAACCAGATGCTTCCCCCATCTTCACAAACAGAAATGGCTTTTCCAAGTGCTAGTTTAAATAAATATTTTGTGAGGAAATAAGTAAAGAAGACTAGCTTGAACATGCTACTACAATAACCTTTTCACCTACATCAAGAAAGAGAAAGAAAATTAATTAAATCTCTTGTGGATAATTTTATATTAAATTTTAACTTAAACATATCTTGTTTTTTAATTGTAAAGAAACCCAACACAGGCAATAAGGGACAGAATGAAGTAAACCAAATTACATTTCCTTCAGGGAAAAAGAGTGCCTTCTTAAATTATATTTGACACGGCAATAGTTGGGCAATTATTTTGGATGCTCTCAACAGCTGGAGTCAGAAAGGCTGCTTTAAAAGTGCATACACAATGATGTTAAGGAAAGTTTCTACAGAGGGGTAGAAACCCTTCCTATTACAACTCGAGATGATCACAAGGCTTAGGACAGGAAAACCTACATATTATTCACTATCAAGTAAAGGTGCCTGCCATCAATCACATCTTCTGGGGACAGTTAACCATCATGTCACATTCAAATGTCATTTGCTTGTTTTCTTTTCTCCTGACCCTTCAGAATGAATGCATCTTAGAATAACTCAAGTTCTTGACAACATAGGCAAATTCCTTTATTGACTCATTCATCACATGTCTTAAGAACCAAAAGGAGCACAGGAGCAGTGATGTGGAATCCCACACCCAGAGGACAGTCGGACTCCAAAGAGCACCAGCACACCCACTAAGAGGTGGTTCACAAAGAAAGCCCTCACCAAAGGGCACCTCCTTCCAAGGAACTGTCTGTAGGACATTATCATGGTTTTACTCAAAAGTCATTGTAGAAAAAGACAAAATCTGAATGCCAACTATGTAGCTATCCAAATTCACCCACTGACTCCTCAGCTGCAGGCTCAACAAGGTGTAGTCCCTAAACCCATGCAAAGCAGCAGCTTAGAACTGAACTGCTTTCTGCCTAACTCCAGGGTCCCCAGCACTGAACAACTCAGCTTCAACTCAGCCCATCATGTTAAGAAAATGACCCGCAGGTGTTAATTTCTGCGTTGCATGTCCTGTGGGACCACTGCCACATTTCAAATGTCAACACCACTTGCCTTGCACAGTCTGAACACAACTAGGCCACGAGCTCTCCCCCACCATCTCCAACCGAAAGCCACAATTCCTGTATCTCATGACAACACCAAGACACCCTACATCATTTCCTACCGAATGACTTCTAGCCTTTCTTAAAATCTCATTTACCACAAGCGTGTTCCCCTCAATTGTCCACTCAATAGTTCCACGCACCTAGGTGCATTCTCAAACTCCAGCTCCTCCACACACCATCATCACACCAGCGTCTGCTCATGCCAGCCTTTAATGACTTGTAAGTTAGCCCCCCCAAGGAAATAAATTCTCATGGTTGCTCTGTAAAGAAATGGCAACGCCTCTCTTCTTTTAAATAATATTGTCAACGTATGTTCCCAGTTTGCTTAGTTACTTGGCAGTCAGATGGTGTCTGCAATGTCCATGTTACTGCCCAGTCTCCCAAACTCATGCAGAGAAATGGCCTCCCTTCCACATTCCCCTCACCCACGGAAGACTGTGTCTGGCATCAGCATGGGCAAAAACAAACAAAACAAAACAAAATGGGGTTACTTGGCCCATGAGGGCAGTGAGGACTGTGTACAGCTTTGCTGTTTGTACACAAAGTAAAGCTTTATATGTATTTACGATAATCAACAGAATAAATTTTACTACAAACCTTCCCCCTCTGAAACATAGGCAGATATTAACCTGCACATAAAAAGCTTTCCAAGAAAGGAGAAAGAACCTAAGTGCTTTCGTTTCTTACTGTAGCTACGTCCAGGAATCCACCGAGGCCTAACTCTGGAAGAGCAGGGAAGAAAGGACCACACTGGCCTGTCCAGGGCAGCCACTGACATCTGCTTGTCAAACACTTCTCAGGGGTCTTAGCGGAGGCTGCCGGACAAAGCTGGCCAGAGGGCTAGCTGTGGGACAAGGAGGTATGAGGCAGAGCACTGCCTCAAGCCTAACATCTGGAACTTCCACAATCACCTATCAACTTTCCATGTCTAGATAAAGAACCACCTCTTTTTGTTTAAAGAAATTACCATGGCAACCCAAACTGATCCCAAACAATGATTTCATCAATGAGATCCCAACACACAAAGTGATTAATCTGTAAATCAGCTGGCTACATCAAGCAATCTTCTATCAATATTTTTGAAACATGGAAATGTTAGATAAGCCTACTGCAAAATTAAATGACAAAACTTAAGAGTTTACATAAACAGTCATAAAACCGTCTATAATGGCTAAGATTAGGGGTAACAGGAACTAAAAATTTTCACAGCACTTTAAATTTGCCATGAGGCGGGTGGGGCGGGGTACCTGTTTGGGTCTCATTTGTCTAATCCATTCTAAAAATAAAAGCATGAAAACCTGCTGTGGAGTCAAATTTTTCTTTCTAACACTACCACAGAAATTAAGGTGATCCAACTAAAAGAGACTATATTCTAAGAAACAGTTGGGAATTCAAGTCTCATAGAAAAAAAAAAATCTGCCTTGTATTACTTTTAACATTATTCACATACAGTTAAATTAAGGCCAGTCGTAAGAAGTACCCTCCGCCCCACTTGTCTCATTGTTTTGGCAGCTTCTGATGAAAATAATTTATAGAAATGTTTATAGTTAGCACAAAAATAAAGAGGTTTATTTGTATAGGCAGAGAGGAGAACGTAAGTTGAGCACAGTGTTAACATCTCAGTTGGAATACATACTCAGTAATCTTTTAAAGCCAAAATGAGTTGGCAAGATTTTCATACAATTTATGAGTGCATGGATTGTCTGAAGTTGGTTACAGAACTGATTTTGGTCAGCTCAATCAATTCTCCTCACCCTGACAATCCTTAGGCCAACACAAGCACTGCAGGCACCTTTTAGAAAATAATAAATAAAAATAGCCCCCCCCATTGTTTTTTAATTAGAAACTTAGCAGTTCTGAAAGAACTGAGCAAAGCTGATGCGATCCATTAAGTGCATAATGCACATTTTCAAAACTACCCATATGAAAACATGCATTTACCAGATTGCGCAAATGGTTACCACAGGGCAACTATATATATTTTTAATCTTAAAATCAGCATGCTTGAAAAATGGGCCAGAAAAATTAGTGAGGCCATTACCACTCATATCAATTATTCCAAACAACACACCACTAATTTTTTTCCTTACTAGTGATATATGAAAATGAAATCCCGGGTCAAGAGTGAGTCTTACTCACTTAACAGCCAGCCTCTGCCTGTGAGTGGGTCACCTAATGAAGTGGCCTCCAACCTTTGAACAGGGAGCAATGGAATCCGGGACCCGGCCGAGGTTCCTGCACTGGGTGTTTCCAGCTGTCTCTCACACCTCAACATAGCTGGTATCCAAGAATCTACTGTCCATCTGCATACAGCAAAGCATTTATGCTCCGCCAGGGAAGGCAAATTCTCAAGGCAAGGGAAGCCTTTTTGCTTCCTAAAAGCCCTAGGGAAGGGCAGCTTTGTGTAAATAGAGCAGCTTCTCTCCAGGGTAAAAACCACAGCCTGAGGCTTCAGGCACTCAGTCCTCATGGAACACAAAGAACCGGTCAGCCTCTCTCCTGACAGTGGACACTGGCAGCCTCGGCAGCAGAGCTGTGGTCCTCACACCCATGCACTACTCAGCCGCTGTTTGCCCCAAGAACTTTTCTCTCTGAAAGTGCATATACACACGTCAGTTCTTGGAATGTCTTCTCGCCGTTCCACAAAACATACCAGTGCCCCTGTAACACCACCCCCAGGAGAAAACCATCCACTCGTAGAAAGGTAGGTGGAACAAAAACTTTCTCACAAAGACATTTCCTGCCACTGGGAGGCACAGCAGAAGATTCAGGAAGTAAACCCTCAGGATTCTCTGTTCTTTTGCTTAACACAAGTCCACAATGCCAAGAACCATTTAACAAGTGAACGGAAGCAGGTCTAACATGGCAGAAGAAAACCTCCACAAGCCATCTCCAGGAAACGCAGACGTCAGCCAATTTCCGAGGAAAAAAAGTGTCTATGCACAAGGCAGTCTTCCAAAAGTTCACTGGGGGCGGGCGCTGTGGCATAGTTGGTAAAGCCACTGTCTACAGTGCTAGTATCCCGTATGGGCACCAGTTGGAGTCCCAGCTGCTCCTCTTCCAATCCATCTCTCTGCTATGGCCTGGGAAAGCAGTAGAAGATGGTCCAAATGCTTGGGCCCCTGCAACTGCATGGGAGACCTGGAAAAAGCTCCTGGCACCTGCCATCCATGCGGGAGACCAGGATGGAGCTCCTGGTTCCTGGCTTTATCCTGGCCCACCCCAGTCACTGTGGCCATTTGAGGAGTAATCCAGAGGATGGAAGATCTCTTTCTCTGTCTTCTCTGTCACTCTGCCTCTGAAATTAATTAATTAATTTTAAACACCTTAGTTTTTAGTTCCAATCTTGCACCAACTTTCTGAAGCACCTTTGTGTATATGTGTGCCTGGTGGAAACAACACTGAAATCCTGACCAATTCCAATCCAGAGGCTTGGGCACACTGCACAGCTACATAAAACAGGCCCTCCCACTTCTGCTTTTGTACACAGTAAATCCTCAGAAATTCTATGAAGAACTAAAGAGCTGAATGAAGACGTAGTAAAGACAGAAAAGAAGTCACATGAGCCAGTGCCGTGGCTCAACAGGCTAATCCTCCGCCTTGCGGCGCCAGCACACCGGGTTCTAGTCCCGGTCGGGGTGCTGGATTCTGTCCCGGTTGCCCCTCTTCCAGGCCAGCTCTCTGCTGTGGCCCAGGAGTGCAGTAGAGGATGGCCCAAGTGCTTGAGCCCTGCACCCCATGGGAGACCAGGAAAAGCACCTGGCTCCTGGCTTCGGATCAGCGCGGTGCGCCGGCCGCGGCGGCCATTAGAGGGTGAACCAACGGCAAAGGAAGACCTTTCTCTCTATCTCTCTCTCTCACTATCCACTCTGCCTGTCAAAAAAAAAAAGAAGTCACATGAGATCCCGGCAAGAAAATTGCTAGGCTCTGTCAGTATTAACAAGAAGAATGCTGTTTCCTAATAAACATTTCTTTAAGAGACAACTTTGGGACAGGTGTTAGGGTGCCTCTTGGCACGCATGCACCCCATATCAGAGTGCTGGTTTGAGTCCTAAGCTCCTTCACTTCCAATCCAGCTTCCTGCTAATAATGCACCTGGGAAAGCATCAAAAGATGGCCCAAGTGCCTGGGTCTCTGCTACTCATGTGGGAGACCCAGAAGGAGTTCCAGGCTCCTGGCTTTGGCCTGGCCCAGCCCTGGCTGTTGCAGCCATTTGGGGAGTGAACCAGCAGATGGAAGATCTCTGTCTGTGTGTTCATGTGTGTTTAATCTATGCGTATCACTCTGCCTCTCAAAAAAATAAATCTTAGACACAGAGAGTGAGCAAGCAATGGATGCAGAGGAAAAGAAAGAGAACTCACCTACAGGGCAGCCCCCTTTTAGTTTAGTTTTTTTGCGAGATAGATTCTTCTGCAGGGAGAAGGCACTCACACTATTTGATAATTGTGGAGAATTTAAAATGCAAAAGCAAACAAAAACTGGGAAAACAACACCTCAGTTGAGTGAAACCTTTCCCTTCCCCTGCACTTTGACTCTGCCAAGGTGCCACCAGAATTGGCTGCATCATTTTAAAGACTCTACATGAAGCAGGAAAAAGAGCCCAGGTAACAAGTATCCTTGGTGCCTTCCTTTCTAAACTCTATGACAATTAAATTTCACGTACTGACGTGTCTACAAATTCCCAACTAGCTTTTGTCTAAATACTTGAATACTATTTTTTTCCTCATTGCTAAAAGGGAAAAATTATGAAGGGGAGTATACACTGTGGGGAGGAGGAGGGAACAGGTCACAACAAATAAAAGGGATTTTATTTAAATTTCCACATCTTTTTTCTCCTCTGTACGTTAGGAAAGCTTCCAATGCATCAAAAGCTTAAAGATGGATGCCAGACAGCGATCCTCCTAACTCAGCCATGTCACTGACGTTCTGCAGTGATTCCAGCGGCATGACTCCTCCCCCAGTCAGTCACATGCTACGTGAACTTGAGAACTCTGCCAAACAAAAGAATGCCAAATCAACCTGCCAACAGAAAAATTAGTAAGATATATCGATGTGCTAAGTATGAGCCATGGTTTGACACTTGCATTACCCAAGCAAAGAATATTTTAAGTCCTCTCATCTCTTTATTTTATTCTGAAAATATTCCTTAAAAAGCTCCCCTAGGAACCTGTATTGAATCCTACTATGAAAAAGATTTGACCCAGTTTAACTTGCAAACTCCAGTTACGTGATGAGTCAGACAACACAGGGCAATCTCAGTGGAAAATATTATTTGAAAAAGCGATGTCTGTGACACCAGAGACCTCACTCACTCTCCCTGCTCTCCTGCACTCCAAGGTACCTAAACTCTTAATGCTTAACTACGCAGGAAACAGGCTGCAGGCAACAACCCTATCCCCAATTCAATGACTCCTGTCCAAAAAAGAAAAAAAGCTACTAGAAAATTCGATGAGCAAATGATTACTATTGGAAATGCAGACAGATGGGAACCGGAGTAGTGCACTTTAGGAACCCCCCCCCACCCCCCCACCCCCTGAAAGAGTCCAAACACTTCCAGGAATACCACACCCAGTATCTGCAGGAAAAACCCCTCAGTGACAGGCAGGCTATTGTGAATACTGCTCTCTCCCATATGGCTGACAACAAGCTATTTGTCTGCTCTCCCGGTGTTGCACTCTACAGACTAGATTTCAAGCAACACTGCTTGCTCCTGTTCGGAAAGCAATGCACAGGGAAACTAGTCTTTACAATAAATGCTTCAACCAATTTGCAGTGTTCACTGGAAATACACAAGAGAATTCACAATGCCTGGGCTATACTTCTTATTTGGCAAATGACTTTATTATAAACTGGCATCATAGTGGATCCATTTTCTTTATGGGTTTTCTGCTACTGTTTAATGGACTGTCAGTATAATTTAGATTTCATCTATTTGAACTCATTCAAGCCTGGCTCCTGATTGTACAGTAAATGGAATATATTTTCTATTCAATGAAATTAATGACAGTTAATTGTAGTCTGCAGCTCCCAATATTGTAAAAGCAACTGTTCCACAGTTCAAGCATTGAGCTACAAAATTTCCCACACCAATTATTTTTCTTTGTAAGCATCTACATCCTGGATGCCTTCCCTGAAGGCAAAATGTACCTGTATACATGCATCTCATATTCCTTCCAAATACTCAGACCCAACTTTCCAGAAACAAATATATCCAAAGCGTGGAGAAATGAAGGTTTTAATTGTTAGTCTATTGTTAGTCATGCTCCGCTGTGAATTTTCTAAGTTATCAAAATTAAAATTAAAATTTTCTGCTTTATATATTTCTTACTTACAGTTGGACAATTTTCACATACATTTCAAAGCAGTCACAAGGTCAATATTAAGTGAAATTTATGAAAAGTAAATATACCATACAGATAACATATACAAACAGAGCACATGGTACATACCAAACTGAACTGCTTCTGAGATTGATTTTCTGTTAAAGACAATATTCACTTCTAAGTCTAATTTACCAGACAACATTAACTTCCCCTGGTGACTTTTCTTCTAGAGGGATTAGTCTTTTACCTAAGCATCCTCCACAGTTATTTAAGAGACATTTGAAGGGTAAAAATGTTAAGTAAATTTAAAGTATGTCACTGTAAAAAAATAAAAGAAAAATAAGAAAGGAAGAAGGAGGGAGGGTGGGAACAACCGAAGGAGGGTAGAATGGGAAGTATCACTATGCTCTTACCATTGTATACGTGAAATACATGGAATTTTTTCACTTATATAAATAAAATAAGTTTTAAGAGGTAAAAAAGCTTGCAAAGAAGCATCTTAAAAGAAACTTATCAAATCAACATCAAAATAATAAGGCAAGCATCCAGAATTTGCTGCCCCAAAAATGTCCACCAGGATCAGAAAATGATAGACTGCAGCTCTCACAGGAAAAAGAAGCGAAGGGAAGACAGCCTTCCTGTTCCTGCCTGCCAGCTGCCCACCTGACACCTGCTCTGGCAGCCGGCTCCCTGACCTGCTTCCTGGAGCTCATCTCACTCAGTCCTGTCCACAATCCAGGATCCAGTAGAGGCTCCCGTTGCCCTTGTATCTGCCCAGTGCTAAAACTCAGTCTGTCCTATCTAGTTGCTATTTGTTCACTTCGCTGCCCCTCACTAACATATAACTTTATATAAATGAGTGCCCCAAAAATGCGGGATCCAGGGCTAGAACCCTGCCTTCTGTATCTTGACTTACACCTCCACAAAGTTACAGACCTACAAAATTGTACTCTTACTTTAAGCTTGCTCAAGTCCCTTACAGCTTCAGCATCAGTGGGCTTCAAACTTCAAATTTTAATTTATGTAAACATCTAAGGGCAAATGAAAGCTGTTTTATAGCTTTCTAATTCTACCAAGGTTGTGCCTTGTTTATATGTATGGTCCAGTGCAGCTTTTCTAGTGTTCGTGGATTTGTGCTCTCAATAAGATTGTCCAGCTTCTCAGTGTCTCTGAAGAGGCGAAACTTAAGTCCCTTGAAGAACTGGGAGTGGATCCCTGAACAAACATCTTCCTTCTCATCCATAAATCACTGGTATTTTGAGTTTCTATTATTTGGCCAGATGTCTTTTAAATTTAAGTAAAAGATTAAAGTTTTTTTTTTTTTTTTAATTTATTTGGGGCCAGCGTTGTGACACAGCAGATTAAGCCGCCAGCTGCAACGCCAACGTCCCATATGAGCTGGTTCAAGATCCAGCTGCTTCACTTCTTAGCCAGCTCCCTGCTAATGCACCTGGGAAAGCAGAAGACAGCCCAAGTGTCTGGGCCCCTGCACCTATATGGGAGACCTGGAAGAAGCTCCGGGCTCCCGGCTTTGGCCTGGAACAACCCAGATCACTGTGGACATTTGGAGAGTGAACCAGTGGATGGAAGATGTTTCTCTGTCTCTCCATCTATTTTTTTTTAATTCACTTATCTTATTTGGAAGGCAGAGTTACAGTGAGAGAGAGGAGGGGGGAGAGATCACCTAACCTCTGGTTCACTCCTCAAATGACTGCAACCATGGGGGCTGCAACCATGGAGACCGGAAACATTACCAGGCAGCTGGAATGGAGCAGCCAGGTCTTAAACCAGCACTCATATGGGATGCTGGCTGTGCAAAGGTAGCTTAACTTGCTGCTCCACAATGCCAGATTAAATGTCATTTCCACATAACTGAATAAATACTGAGGCCTTAGATTTTCATTAGAGATCTTCAGCCCACTGTGAATTACAAATGCAATTTTTAAAGTATTAAACAGGTATTTGTGGGATGGGACAGGGTCAAATAATACTACCGACACAATGATTTCCAATTGGCTTGGTTTCCTTAGGCTCCTATGTATAGTAATTTTTCTTTCTAATATATACAAGACTGTCAGGCTAAAAAGCATTCTAATCAGGGGTAGATCAAAAACTGCTGCCCATCTGTCAGTTTCATATTCAAAATTAGCACAGATGTGAGCGAGGTAGTAGTATTTAAAGGATTTAAACGGCTCCTGATTCCTATCATGAGACGGAGGGCTTGTTTATTGTTTGAGTAGTAAGAGGCTCTGGATGCTTTCTGTACAAAGCTGTACCCAGCACACACTAGCCACCGAGTGCAGCTGCTCTGGGCCACAAGTGACACTTAGTGGGAGTTGTACTTTTGTATGCTTCTTTTGTAATCTGTACCTTGCAAAACCATGTTTTGAACATCTACTGAGCCAAAAACAAATCAGAATGCCAGAGGAAAAAAATGAATCGGAACTTTGGAGAAAAAAATTAAGAACCCTCCATTTTAAACAAAAGGGCAACAGTCTGATAAAAGATACACTGTCAAGATTACCTTAAAAATTAAAAAATGGAGGGCAGGTCTCGGGCCTAGAGGTTAAGGTGCCAGTGAAGAAGCCCTAAGCCCCTTATTAGAGGACGCTGGCTCCTGACTCCAGCTTCCTGCTAACACAGACCCGGGGAAGCGCCATGATGACTCAAGCAGCTGCCCCCCCCCACTGAGAGATCTAGACTACGTTCACAGCTCCCAGCCACGGCCTGACCCAGCCCAGCCACTGCAGAATTCAAAGCATTTGGGGAGTTATTAGCAGATCAGAGTGCACTCTTGCTGGTTCCTGCTCTCTCTCTGCCTAGCAAATAAGTAAATGAATAAAAATAAGCAAAAATTTAAAAATGCATATAGGTGCCAGTGTTGTGGCATAGCCTGAGGCACCAGTTCAAGTCCTAGTAGCTCGGCTTCCAATCCAGTTCCCTACTAATGCCCTTCAAAAGCAGCAAAAGATGGCCCCAAGTACCTGAGCCCCTGCCACCCATGTGAGAGACCAGGATGAAGCTCCTGGCTTCTGGCTTCAGCCTGGCCCAGACCAAGCCATTGTGGCCATTTGGGGAGTGAACCAGTGGATGGAAGATCTTTGTGTGCATGTGTCTGTCCCTCCTCCACTCTCTGTAATTCTTCCTTTCAAACAAATAAGCAGACATTTTTAAAATGAATATAAAAATGTCATATAAGGAACATAATCATAAGGTCAAAATATTCATCAAGGACTTACTGGGCACCACCAGTGTTCTAGCTAAGTGCTGGAGACACTGGGGAAACACTAACACTTGTCCAAGAGCCAGACATGGAAACAACTCCATGTCTCCAACGATATGAACTACTTGCCTTTTAGCCTCTGTAGCAGAGACTGCTATCTGACCCAGTATCCATTCTCCCTTCTTTCTGAATAACAGAACATCTGGTGTTTATCTGAACACATGGCCCCTCAGAATAAAGACCACATTTCCAAGTCCCCTTTACTGCTGGTTTGGTCATGTGACTAAATTCAGGCCATGAAATACAAACAGACCTATATCATTCCAACTTCCAGAGACGGAATCTTAAAAAAAAAAAAAAAGGAGTCCTGCTCCCCACCCTTGCCGGTAGTCTGAAGGCCACAGCATGGCCTAGAGGTGGAACATGAAGTAGGACAGGAGATGACAAGGAGGACGGGGCCACATACAATGCAGCACAAAAGTTCTGACCATAGCTAACACCAAGCCAAGAATCCCTACCTCCTGATATTACAGTACAGCATTTTTTACCACTACAGTTAAATATTTTAAAATTATTTTTAAATGGGAAAAGGTATTTAAATTATCTTCATGAATAGGGTGATACTCAGAACATATTTCATAGAAACACACTAATTTTTAAAATAGGGAGAGCTAGGAACAAATGACCCCAGAAGGTATATTTTTGGAGATGTATAAATTGGAGGGCAGGCATTTGGTACAGTGTCAAGACGCTGCACGGCACTCCCACATCTCACAGCACAGTGCTTGGGTTCAAATGCCAACTCTGCTTTCTATTCCAGCTCCTACAAAAGTGCAACCTGGGAACCGCAGGTGATGGCTCAAATGCTTGGATCCTGGAGAGCAAGCAGAAAGAAGCTCTCTCTCCTCACCACGCCCTCTACCTTTCAAATAAACTGTTTAAACATTCAAACATAGAGATCTTCAATTTGGATGACCAAAATAGCTTGATTAGATAGTAAATACTAAGATTAATAATCGACTCCGAGAGTAGAACAAAGTTCACGGCTTCCTCCCTGAAGGCACTTTATAGCCAAGTCCAGTTTCTACCCTAACTTCACCCGAGTTTCACAAATGGGAACGAGGGATGGTGACTTTTCCTCCTACAAACTGGCTGGCCTCTGCAGAGTCGGGGCATGTGAGTGGAGACTACTGATACCAACTCAGTCTCCCCTCTGCTGCCCGCTCTGTATGGGAATGACTTCTGAATGAAAGAGGCAATACATGACAGTTCCTCCCACAAAAACATCAGGTCTACTGATGATCAAATTCTCTGGACGACTTTAGCATTTATAAAAGTTAAAGCTGAGAGGCTAGCACTGTGGCATAGTGGGTAAAACCACCACCTGCAGCGCCAGCATCCCACATGGGCGCCGGTTCGAGTCCCGACTGCTCCACTTCCAATCCAGCTCCATAAGAAAGTGAGCCGAAATAAGTAATATAAATGTTCATCCCTGCTGTTTGTAATGGACAATATTTATAAGGAACCTAATGTCCAACACTACAGAACTATATTATGGTATTTATCCATTAACACATGAGCACCTAATTTTTTTGTGTCATACATAGGTGCCTTAAAAATAGTTTCAAATACACAAACAACATATATTGAAATACTACAATGAGAAAGACAAATCTGCACTGTAATATTTAATTCATTAAATAGCAAGATTTACTGGACATTATTTCCTTAATAACCTTCACAATTTCAAAGTAGTGATGGAGATAAACATTATCTGAGATATTTCTCTATTTCACATGATATGAGGAAACCTGTGACATATACTGGCATCACAGATACTGCCAACTTTACATGGTTTGTTGCCTACCTTCATATTTGAATGGAATGCTGGATGTCATTTGAAATGTAATGAATTAGTGAAGATAAAAATGTATTTTTCCCTCCCCAAGTTGAAACTCCCCGGTCCCCAGTTCCCCTGCCCCCCACCCCCACCCCAGCAAGGATGGCATCCAAAACAGCAGTGGTGATTCAGATTTCTGATCATGGTAAAGGCAGCAAACTCAGGACTCACGGAAAAGTGTATTACACACTGCAAATAACATAATTCCAGATGTGTGTTATAGAATTAAGGAAAATGACCATACAACATATGTTAACCATAGTTTACTGGGTTTAATTTTTATTTATCTAAATTTTTAATTTTCTTTCTTGAAAATGCATTATTTATTCACCAAAAAGGAAAAATGCAGGAGAAAACTTGGGCAAACTAAAAAGGCCAACAGCCAAATCTATAACCATACCAGGAAAAAGAAATAGCAGTAGGTAAAATCAAGGGTGAGACCACAGAAATAGATCACCTCCAGTGACCACAGAACAGTGGAAAGGAAGATGGAGGTCCCTCAATCACCGCCCAAGGTTACTTCGAAAAGTTCATGGAGGCCGGCGCCGCACTCACTTAGCTAATTCTCCGCCTGCGGCGCCGGCACCCCGGGTTCTAGTCCCGGTTGCTCCTCTTCCAGTCCAGCTCTCTGCTGTGGCCCGGGAGTGCAGTGGAGGATGGCCCAAGTGCTTGGGCCCTGAACCCACATGGGAGACCAGGAGGAAGCACCTGGCTCCTGGCTTCAGATCGGCGCAGCGCCAGCCATAGCGGCCATTTGGGGGGTGAACCAATGGAAAGGAAGACCTTTCTCTCTCTCTCTCTCTCTCTCTCTCTCTCTCTCTCTCTCTCACTGTCTAACTCTGCCTGTAAAAAAGAAAAGAAAAAAGAAAAGTTCACGGAGAAGGGAATAAGGGAATGTAGCAGTAAGTACTTTGGCACAAAACATTTTCTGAAATCTATGCATAGGTTTTTCATAATAAGCATTTTCCACGAACTTTTTGAAGGACACCCTCCCATCAGGGGCCACGGTACTTAGAATCCTCATAGCTGGGAGACAACAGAAGGAAAACAAAGTAGCTCCCAACAATCCTGACCTGAATACTAAATGCCATGTTTAAAAAGATCTGCTCCATGTTTCTAAGCGTCTGGTTTTCAGATAGTTGCAGCAAATTTCAAAACCATTCTAGCATATGAAGTCTGTAAGACAGCCCACAGGTTCTTCTCCTTCAAACTGTCTTCCAGCCAGCGCAAAGAGCAAACTGGAAATCAGGGTTTGAACAGTAGGGCACACAGCTCCCTGCAAGGACAGGCACAAGTGCCCAAGTCCAAGTGCCGCTGAAGCAATTCTCAAAGCAAACTTCAAATCCCGTGGTGCAGTTCTGCTCCGTGGAACAGCAGTAATAACCCACTACTCTTCCACTTGAACTGGTTAACAGTGATGTGGAAATACAATATACCAAGTGAGACCTTATCCCCCCCGTACTGTAGAGAAAAACATCACAATTCTACACAGTGTCAACAACCCCACAGTCAACCTGCAAACTGTACAGTACTCACATCTTCTAATATCAGCAACAGTGGGCTATCAGGACAAGTCCCAGAGCTAAATGCCATCTCACCATGATGACAGCCTGCCTCAGAGCCAAGAGTCAGAAACAGCTCTACTAACAGAGCACAAATTAAAATGTTAATGTAAAAAGTTGAGAATCATGAAAAATATTCAAATAATATTTCAAATCTGCATCATAAGCTCACTCCATTACCCCTCTTTAAAAGGGACACACAGGCACAATCAACTCCCCCTATTTTATTGTGTCAATCTCTATTGATCAGTACAAAGTGAGACTAACACCCCATCTGTCAAGAATCAACATCTGCCCAGCACACAAAGAAAACGAGCACAATGCGTGCAGCCTTCTCTAGCCTAGTCTTCTGCAGCTCAGTTGACACATTTTACAAATTACACTAACACATTTGACATTAATCAAAGGCATTCCTCGTAAAGGCAAATATATAAGGAAATTTAGAGATATCTGTGAGAAAATTAATTAAAGGGTTAAATGAGTGAAAAACTATAGAATTTCTCTCACATGTAACATATAAGGATACCATGCTGCCCAATTAGCTTTAGCATATTTAATGAAGAAATAAAAGGTTTAAGGGCACTGAATGCTTAATGCATACATAATGACAAACAGGCAGACATGAATTTAACAGACTTTAAGAAGCTTATCAATTTCCAGGCATTTAATTATTCACTCAGAAGAATCAAGTAACTTACCTTCCTGTATCTGTTTTATGGCACAAAACTTACTGTAACACAAACACAGAACAGAACAGCGATACACTAGGTTTCCTGGCTCCTGACTTCAGCCTGGCCCAGTCCCAGCCATTGTAGCCATTTGGGAAGTTAACTAGTAGATGCAAGATCTCTATCTATCTACCTATCTATATCTCTAAGTCACTCTTTCAAATAAATAAATAAATCTTTTTTAAAAAGCAGAAGAATAGAAATAGGGAAGCATATATCTTTATTTTTTCTATCATTTAGGATATTCAGATATTTCCAAAACAAAATTCACACACACAAGCATTGATCTGTTGTGTAGCATTTAAATGTTTTTAAATAGAAAAATCACTCTTGTCCCCATACGTTTTAAA
Organism: Lepus europaeus; assembly: GCF_033115175.1. Classification (NCBI taxonomy): domain Eukaryota; kingdom Metazoa; phylum Chordata; class Mammalia; order Lagomorpha; family Leporidae; genus Lepus; species Lepus europaeus. The sequence goes on from NC_084831.1 coordinate 5,417,976, forward strand.
GTAGTTCAACAACATAATATGCTGTTCCATCTTTAAATTCACAGACAATATTTTTAATTTTGGAAAGTCTGATTTCCTCAGCTGGTGTAGCTGTCGGAATAAATAAAGGCAGTTATCTGTAAGGATGACAGACACATGGGTCAATGTCAGATCCAAGCCAATCTCTGTCAAGAACAGAGCCAAATTCCTACGTTACAATGTAAATTACGTGATCCAACTCAAACACCACCAGCCACTTCAAATCAAAACTGTTTCCTTTAAAAAGAGCTTTTTAAAAAACTGAAAGTATAACAGATGGAACAACTCTTCCAGCAATTTCCTCAGCTACTACAAAGCAAGGCATCAATATATAATTATAATAAAGGGAACATTTAACAATTAATTGAGCCAGCAATAGCTAAACCTCAAGAGCTTAGGAGTTCAAAAGCTTGCTCACTAAGCAAAGGGGCAGAGGATTTTAACATAACCGCAGGAAATCTCAGACCAATTAGACTCAGGATAAACATAAATCTTGTCTCTGCTGTGACTGGACTCTGTCACAGGCCCGCAGACTGAGTGTAGGATCCAGCCTGGAAATGCAAACAAAAGAACCTATTGCCTCTGCTCGTGCTCCTGGACTCATCAGTACCTCCAGGTCCCCGCCCTCCCAAAGGCTGCCAGCCTGCTTTGCAACCAACTAACAGGTGTGCCATACAACTGTGAGAGTTTTCATGATTTGTACCAGTTTATAATGGTGACATCTTAACTGATTTTCTCATTCAGTTTCCATTCCAAGTAAAAGATACGCACATGTTATTAAAAAGAAAGAAAAAAAAACCTCACAGTTTCAAAAATAGCAACATCTAGGATGGCAACTGCCTCAATGGGAAGCTTCAGTAGAAAGCTTCTTGATAGCATTTATCCTGAACTAAGCAGGGGTGGGAGGATGTGGGGAGGGCACCACGGCCTTATTCATAAGGTGTCATGCCTGCTAGAGCTCGACAGGAAACACAGAAGGAGACAACATAATACCTAAATGCTTTCGGCAATACAACACAAAAATCATTTTAACATTATTTAACTAAGTCCAATAAATCATATTTTTTAATGCTGCATAAAATACTAGGTGATGAAGGAATTTTGAGGATTTTAAGAGCAGACTGAACTGGAGGCTGGGACTGGACCCTAGAGAAACGTAGGCCAAACCTGGCCTCCAAGTCACCTCTGACCTCTATGTCTGCTCTTGCAAGCTCGGCAGGCCAAGCGTGGTCTGACAGTTTCGCCTTACAAAAAGCAGGACAGACAAGACTGTCTCAAAATTCCCATCACTTCCCCCCATCTTTTTACTAGAGTGCTTTAGAACACCAGTTTCTCTTGTTTCTCCTGACCTCACGGAGACAATAATGCTTCATGTGCAAAGAATGCACAGAATCTGAATAACTTCCTAACATACACTTAGAGGCTAATAATCATTTATTTCTTGGGCTCAAAAAAGATGAAATAAAATTCCAATATAAACAGAAGAAATAAAGAGCTAACTAATGTAATCCACAAATAAAAGCACATTATAATGCAATTAAAAGTATTTTTCCCAGCCAATCCAAAGACACACCTAAGAGAACCGGAGTCAGTCAAACCCAAGGATATCTGGCAGTAAGTTTGTCCTGCCTATCATGAGTTGACTGTGCACCCTAAGAAATTCCTATGCTGAAGTCCTCACCCTTGTACCCCAGAAACAGCGGAGCTGGAGCTGTAAGGTCCCGTGAGGTCATTATGAGGCTGCAGATAAAACTGCTGAGGTGAAGCAGAGTGGGTCCTGATGTACAAAGCGGAGAAATGGGGACACAGGAGAATGCTGTAGGAAGGGGGGGCAGAACAGAGAGGACACAGGACACAAACTCACAGGGAAAGTCAATTTATTCGAGAAGAGAAATAAATGTGCAGAGGTGGCGGAGCCCCTCTTTCCTTAATGCCCTGTGAAGACTGGAATTACGCTGCCACAAACCAAGGAACCACCAGGAGCTGGAGGACAGCCTTGGGACAGAGCCTTTCCGGGCGCCTGCAGGGGGAACATGACCCTGCCCACACAGCGATCTGCTGTGCCAGTCACTCTGTTTGCAGCACGCTGTTTGAGCAGCCCTAACAAGCCCATACACTGCCTCACTGTGCTTCCTCCCTTGTGAGACTAAGGTCTAAAGACGACTGTTCAGACAGGCAGCCGGCTCACAGGAGGTCCAGTGTGTTAAGCAAACATGTGAGATTCGATCCTCCTGGCAACAGGGACCCACTGAAAGGCTTAACAGGTTATTGCATTAGGGCTACTGAATGCAAATGAATTTGAAACAGGAGTCAAAATACATTTTTTCAAGAGCTAGGCCTAAAGCTTTCTTTATGCCAAAATTCATGATTCTTGTTACATTAAAGTAAGATTCTATAAAACAAAATTGAACACTGACCTATCCCAAAACAAAACCTCAAGAACATGCCTCTATTTGCATGTCACATCTACATAAAATTCTTCTAAATAGTCGGGACACAGACAATAAACTGCAGATCAAATAAGCCTTATTTTCAAAAAATATTTATGTCCTGGAACACCAAATGCCAGGGCTCTGTTTCGCTTTCTGTGGAGGAGGAGTGTCCTGTCTGATTGAGTGCCTCAAACAAGCTTTCTAGGACTTAAAAGAGCAAGACTCTGAAGCTGCATTTGGCATCTACGGTCATAGGCCAACCCCCAGAGAAAACCAGTAACTACGTGTCAGGGCACTTCGTCTGTTACAATGCTGGTGACTCCCCCTCCTCTTTTTTTTTTTTTTTTTTAAGATTTATTTATTTATTTGAAAGACAGAGCTACAGAGAAGCAGAGGCAGAGAGAGATATCTTCCATCCACTGGTTCACTCCCCACTTGGCCACAGTGGCCAGAGCTGAGCCAATCCAAGGCCAGGGGCCAGAAGCTTTCTCCGGGTCTCCCACGCAGGTGCAGGGGCCCAAGGACTTGGGCCATCTTCTACTGCTTTCCCAGGCCACAGCAGAGCTGGATCGGAAGTGGAGCAGCTGGGACTCAAACCAGCACCCATATGGGATGCCGCCACTGCTGGCGGTGGCTTTATCCACTATGCCACAACGTTGGCCCCTACTTTTCCTCTTTAACAGGAACATGAACACTTTCTAAAAATATTTTTTCAAAACACATATGCAGAAGACTGCTAAGAATGATACGTTTTCTCACAGTGAACAAATGAATGTAACCAGCACCACACAGCAGAACATGAGCAGACCTCTAGAGTCTGCTAGATACATCTTTCCTGGCTTCAAACATCAGAGATCAGGTGTGTCTGTTTTTCAACGTTATCTAAAAAGAATCCCATACTCTCTCACTCAATATACTTGACAGTGGTGGGCAGTTAGCCTAGCAGTTAGAAGATGGGCCCCAAGTCCCACATCACAATACCTGGGCTCTGCCCCAGCTCCAGCTGCTGACTTTCAGCTTCCTGTCAATGCGCACACTGGGAGGCAGCAGGTGGTAACTGAGTAACGGGGCTCCTGATAACCATGTGGGAGACCTGGTTTGGGTTTGGTCACCTGGGCCTTCATGGGCATTTGGGGAGTGAGCCGGGAGTGAGTCAGGTGATGAGCACACACACGTGCTTGTTCTCTCTTGATTTTAATTTTAGTTAAAGACTTATTTATTTATTTATGAATCAGACTTACAGACAAAGAGATCATCCACCCACTGATTCACTCCCCAAATGGCGGCAACAGCTGGGGTTTGGTCAGGCTGAAGCAGGAGCCAGAAGCCTCATCCAGGTCTCCCACGTGGGTGCAGGGACCTAACCACTTGGGGCCTAACCATCTTCCGCTGCTTTCCCAAGTACATCAGCAGGGGGCTGGATCAGAAGCGGAGCAGCCACATATGGGATGCCAGCACTGCAGGCAGTGGCCTTATCTGCTTTGGCAAAAACACTAGCCCCTCTCTCTAGATTTCTAAAATTTGTTATATTCTGTTTTTTTCTTTTTTTTTTTTTTAAGATTTATTTTATTTATTTGAAAGAGTTACAGATAGAGGTAGAGACAGAGAGAGAAGTCTTCCATCCTCTGGCTCACTCCCTAGATGGCTGGAATGGCCAGAGCTGCGCCGATCCAAAGCCAGAAGCCAGGAGCTTCTTCCAAGTCTCCCACGTGGGTGCAGGGGCCCTAGGACCTGGGCCATCTTCTGCTGCTTTCCCAAACCATAGCAGAGAGCTGGATCGCAAGAGGAGCAGCTGGGACTAGAACAGGTGCCCATATGGGATGCCAGCGCTTCAGGACAGGGCTTTAAGCTGCTGCGCTGGCCCCGATTTCACATTTTTTACACAATTTGTCCTAAATTGGGTGATCATCTATATTTCCTAATTGCTTTTATGCAAAGACAAATTTAAATATTAAAAAAAAACCTTCTCAGTGCTGGCATTGTGGCATGGCAATTAAATCTGCTGCCTGTGAGGCTGGTATCCCAAATGGACATCAGTTCAAGTCCCAGCTGCTCCACTTCCAATTCTGCTCCCTGCTAATGCTCCTGGGAAAGCAGCAGAAGATGGTCCAAGTGCTTTGGCCCCTGCACGCACATGTGATATCTGAAGGAAGCTCCTGGCTCCTGGCTTTGACCTGGCCCAGCCCCAGCCATTGTGGCCATTTAGAGTGAACCAGTAGGTAGAAGATCTCTCTCTCCCTCTCTCTCTTTTTTTTTTTTATTTTTTTTCCAATTTTATTTTTTTTATTTTTTTTAACTTTATTTAATGAATATAAATTTCCAGTGTACAGCTTATGGATTACAATGGCTTCCCCCTCCCATAACTTCCCTCCCACCCGCAACCCTCCCCTCTCTTTTAACTTGAATAGTTTTAAAACATGTAATTCCCTCTTTTGATTTAAACCAGATTCAAAGTTTCATTTTTGGTTATTCTAGATTTTTTCCCAGCTTCAATCCCATTTATATCAAAAGAAATTAAAACTTCAGTGTTCAATGTAAAATTAATTTAAGTTTCCAGGACAATTTTTAGTGCAAGTCCCTGGCTCCTAACAATATTGAGGAAAATTTGCAAGTCCCTGGCAGAAAATGTTTTATATCATCTAGGATTTTACAAACCACAAACTTAAAGTTCGTTGCCTTTTAAGTACAAAATTTATCTCCACAAAAAATTTATTTTGCTCTTGTTCAGGAAAGTAAGATACACAAATATTACAGACTTAAAAATCCTTAGCCCTGGGGGCTAGCATTGTGGCATAATGGATTGGAGCACCACCTGCATTGCCGGCATCCCACATGGACGCTTCTCCACTTCTGATCCAGCTCCCAGTTGGTGCACCTGTGGAAGGTGGCCCAAGTCCTTGGGTCCCTGCACCCATGTGGGAGACCTGGAAGAATCTCCTGGCTCCTGTCTTTGGTCTGGCCCAGCCCCAGCCATTGCAGCCACCTGGGGAGTATACCAGTGGGCAGAAGAGCGCGCGCTCGCGCTCTCACTCTCTCGCTCTCTCTCTGCAACTCTTTCATCTGAAGTAAAATAAATCTTTAAAAAAAAAAATTCCTGGGGCCAGCACTGTGGTGCAGTAGGCTAAGCCTCTGCCTGTGGTGCCAGCATCCTACATGGATACTGTTCATGTCCTGGCTGTTCCTCTTCCAACCCAGCTCTCTGCTAGGAGCTGGGAAAGCAGTGGAAGATGGTTCAAGTGCCTGGACTGCTGCACCCATGTGGGAGACCCAGAAGAAGCTCCTGGCTCCTGACGTTGGATGGGCCCAGATCCAGCTGTTGTGGCCATTTGGGGAGTGAACCAGCTGATGGAAGACCTTTCTGTCTCTCCCTCTCCCTCTCTAACTCTGCCTCTCAATTAAATAAATAAAATGTTTTTTAAAAAATTCCTTAGTCCTGATTTTTGCACCTCTCATATTCATGAGGGAGCTTCCTGCTATTCTAGGATGTGGGGTAAACAGGAGAGTCAAAGTTACCAGTTAATATGATAAAACACAAGAAATGGGGAGTCAGATTTAGTCACTTTAAAAAGATGTTTCCAGCCAGGAGCCAAAGGCTTCTTCCTAGTCTCCCACCTGGGTGCAGGGGCCCAAGGACTTGGGCCATCTTCTACTGATTTCCCAGGCCATAGCAGAGAGCTGCATCGGAAGGGGAGCAACCAGGACTAGAACTTGTGCCCATACGGGATGCTGGCACCACAGGCAGAGGATTAACCTACTGCGCCACAGCGCTGGCCCCTGGGGTGACTATTTTGATCACATCACTCAAGTCTGCCTTCTAATAACACCTGCTCAGAAAACTAATTCCACTTGTCTAAATTAGACTCCTTCCAAATAACTGTTAATTTACTAAAGATAATTTATTTTTCATCATACCAAGTATCATTCCAGGAAAAGTTGTTTATTCACATATTGGTTGTCTGTCTTCTTCATTAGATTGTTAGTCATCTGAGGGTAGGAAGTAAGCATTATATCCTGAGAACATGGACAAATACCTGATTTGGTATCCATGTAATAATCAATAATTAAATAACTGGATTCATCGATGAAGTAAATGACAACTCACATCAGCAGATTTCGTATGGTATACAGATGTCTCATCTCTCACAATAGAGTCTCAGTTACTACAAATATCTCTGGCTACTGTGTGAGACATGTATAGCAAGGAGTACAATTACAGGTAGGGAAACCAATTAGGGGTTTGTTTAAATTAAAGTTATTGATCATTGTGCCTGACCTAAAACTTAGCGCTGATGGTCAAAGCTTGCAAGCTGCAGCATCGATAATTAAGTGGAGGTGAAGCGATGGATGCTAATTATCCTAATTTGATCATTAATATATATATACATGTATCAAAATATTACACTGTACCTCAAAAATATGTACAATTATTATGTGTCTATAAAAACAAGTAATCTAATAAAAAAATCTAATAAAAATAAGTAATCTAATTAAAAAAAGATGTTTCCAGGGCTGGCCCTGTGGTCACCTCTGGAAACACCTGTACCTTGGTCGAGTCCCAGCTACTCTGCTTGAGATCCAGCTTCCTGTTAATGGGTGTAGTCCAAGCACTAGGCTTCCTGCCACCTACGTGGGAGACCTGGATGGAGTTCCTAGCTCCTACCTTTGGCCTGGTTCAGTTCCAGCTGCTGCGGGCATCTGGGGACTGAACCAGAAAAGGAAGATCTCCCTCTGTCGCTCCCTTCCCCTTTCTCTGTCATACTGCCATTCAAATAAAGAACAGAAAATATGTTTCCTTATTCAAACAGCAAGCAGTACTAATAGGCCAATTTTTTTTAAATCTCTCAGTATCAAGTTAATTTTTTGACCAGTTCTACCTGGATCAGGAATAAATGCATTAAACTTCCTACTTCCTAGCTGAAAATGGTAGAAAGACATTAATATGCAACCTATAGCAAATGCTAGAAATCAATACACAGAGTTAAAGCGCCCATAAGGGAAATCTGGCTGCACACAGCCGTGTAATAAATCAATTTGTTACCGTGACACTCATCTCAAAAGTAGGGTAACGGCTGATAGACAGCAAAGAAGTTGGATTAGTCACAGAATCAATATACAATAGAGTCCCACAAGGTCTTTGTTTTGTTTTTATTTTTAACAAAGCTGTTAAATCATTCACTGGGAAATAACCAACTCAAGATAGACTTCCAGAAGCACTACTATAACTTGAACATCAGTAAGCAGTAAGTAGATGCTTAAACTGCTTTCAGAAATTTATTCCACAAATATTACGGATTACATAATGTACACAAAGTAGATGGCAGGAATTCGATGATAAACAAAAACAGAGTTGCTGATCTTACGGAAGGAGGAAGACAGGTATTAATCATAAAAGAGTGGAAATGAACAGGGAAGTATTACTACTGTGGATGTCAGAAGAGACACATGATGAACAGCATGACAGCATCAATTAAGGAAATCAGACTAACTGGGGGGAGGAAACACAGTGACTCTGGGAAAAGCTGATAAAGGCTAAGAAGAAGTAAGTGTGCCTGCACACATGTGGGAGGTGTGTCAGGGGTTGGGGGATGTTTCCCAGCACGAGGCAATGGCCAGTGCAAAGGCCCTGCGTCAGGAGGCAATACGGGAAATATACGTAGCAAAGATCATTTGACTAAGCTCTAAGGACAAAACAAAGGTAATTCAGGAAATGGGAAACACAGAACAACAACCTGTTCTAACAACAGAAGACATTAAACCTTAGTTTAAAAAACTTAAATTGTACTCAATTTCTAAAACAAAACAAAACAACAACAACAAAAAAAAACCCCTATAATTCTCAGACAAAATAAGCTGCATACAGAACTGTCAGCCTTGGGCAAAGACATTCAGTTTGATTCTCAATGTCACTCTAGGAGGCGTATTCATAACTTATACTTAATCCAATATTAAAATCAATTCGGGGGCAAGCGCTGGCTCAGTGGTTAAGATGACACTTGAGGTGCGATCAGGAGGCCTAGGTTCAAGTTACAGCCCCACTTCCGACACAGCTTCCTATAAATGTGCATCTCTGGGAAGCAGAAGCTGATGTAAAAGTACTTGGGTTCCAGGCACCTGGCTTCAGCCTGGCCCAGCATCAGCCACTGCACACATCGGGCGAGTGAAGCAGCAGACAAGGGATAGTCCTTCCTTCCTCCCTCTCCCTCATGTGTGTGTGTGTGTACACATGTCTTTCAAGGAAAATGAAAATAAAAAAATATTTTATTTTATTAAAATAAAAATATTTTAAAAGAAATTCACAAGCACAAAATAATTTTAAAGTCCTACTCTACGCTTTATAACCTCAATAAAATGAAAATTAAGGATCTGATGTAGGCAGAGAGGTAGCAAGGAAGAATGGGACTGCCAGAACCCAAGACACACTTGCAAAGCCCAGACCCCAGCCCCTTCTTAGGCTACAGGCTCAGCACACCTACTCCCCATCATGCACTAGACACCATGACATTCCCAAAGGCCATCAAGTGTGCTGCGGCCCTGCCCCGCAAACTCCATCGCCTTTGATTCCTTCACTTGGAGGGAGGGAGAAGCCTGCAACAAGTCTAGCCAAGGGAGCTCCCCCTGCAACAGATCCTCCATTCAAAAACTAGTAACCCACTGAACACATCCCTCACACCACTGCAGAGGCCCGAAGTGTTTAAGATACAACCAACTGTGCAGAATCTGTGCGGCTGAGTAAGGAGAAGGTTTTTCAATACTAACAAAGGACATGATTATAGAGTTTACACAAAGAAAAAGACCAGGAGAAAAACAAAGGAGAGGGAAAAAAATTAAAAACACTCCTATCTGGGAAGCTAACCATAGTATTCTACTTCTGATTCTTCAAGTGAGTAAACCTAAAGAATGGCAGCGCTTAACATCCCTTCATTCGGAAAAACGCTATCTGGAACAGGCAGCCGAGAGATTTAATTTTAAATGCATCATCAACCACAAAATAAAACAATGAGAAGAGAATCTTCTTAGAATCAAACACCCACTGGATCTAGAAGGGGGCAAACCCCCAGCCACCGCCCTAGTCCCAAACACGGGACACCTCATGCTTTGGTGCCATGGGCTTCCCCCAAACCATGTCTGACCTTTATGACACATTTTGCTTCCAGAAAGAACATACTTTGTTCCCATTTCTCAAACGTCCTATACTTGCTGAAACAATGCCTGCCTCCCTAAGTCCAGTGCTTTATTGAGAACTTAAGAACTGCTTTGTAAATAAGCCCTGAGCAACCCCCCACCATCTTCTAAAAGTCAACAAGGGAGGATTCCTTGTCATTAGACAGAAGGTACAAAATTAATGCTTGTTGTCTCCTAAGCCCGTGGCTCGGTCCCACAAATGGAACAAACAGCAGGAGTTTGCCACATGAAAGGGGTTTCCTGAGCTGCAGGCCTCTCAGAGTCACTAATGACGGATCTGCCACGAGGGACACAGTATGGGCAGCATCTCTCACACATGTGACCATTACCACACCGGCCAAGTGCCCCCACTGACACATGAATACGATTCCATGTTGCAGATGTTGAACAGGGCAGGAGTGTAGCATGGCACCGCAGCTGGCCTGCTGACAACAATCTAAATCTCATTTGCACGTCAGACAGCTTGAATCTAGAGAAAAGGATAGCAAGTTCTCATTTTTAAGTTATCATACCGTAATCAACATCTAATGAATTCACGCTTTACAACAGGCTCTTAGTGAGCAATGTCCTTCAAACATGAATACTGACAGCTCTGTAACCTACGCATAACCACATCTCTACCTCGCCAAGCCCTCAACTTCAACAATTTATATCATATCGGTATCCCAGTTAATGTTCAATTCTGAAATTACAGTTGTGAATGCAGTTGTAAGTCTAATATCCATTATCTTTTGAAAATCAAAATCAATTCCTGTGTGGGTCAAAACACATCTGGAATTCACATGAAGTATCAAACAGCTACAGTGCTCACCATTAAAAGGACTGTACTGGGGCAATCACATAACAAAGTGAAGTCTTTTCACTCCTTTCTTGGAAAACAATCAAATCGGGTGGCTTGAATCTTTAATTTTATCTTATATTAGAAGCTTGTCACTCCTCAGCACTGTGAGTAATTCAACCAAAAAAAGCCTTCCTGACTTCTCTAAGAATAGTCTCTTAACAAACACAACACAGCAGGCCAGGAAACGCTTTGCTAGGGCCCACAGGTTCACCCCACTTGTTTCCCTGCGTCTCATCAGAAAGCTGGGTCCGTCTGCCTTCGAAAAACGCTGTAAGCTTCAAGACACTGAAGGGTCACAGCACATTTTCCAGCAAACCAAACCGTTGTTGCCTTCCTCCTTCCTCTATTATCATCGATTAGTGAGTCTGCAGTTCAATACTTTGGAAAAGGATGTTACAGGAGCAATAAACCTTGGTCTGGAGGCCACTACAAAGACCTCTCTAGCTTCCAGTCAATCCTGTTCCAACATAATATTTCCTGTTTCCAAGAATCCTAAGGTTCAGCTCCTCTCCATCATTTCCATTTAGCAGGGCCATCACAGCCTAACTCGTGATTGAAACTAAAAGGCTAAGATGAATTCAGAAAATGAAAAACACTAAGCATACGGCTAAGTGAGAGGACAAGCAGCAAGAGAAAGCAAGGAAGCGCGTAACTGCACAAGCTGGGATGGAAGAGCAAGTTAAGGCCGACACAGGCAAGAGCTGAGTAAAGCTACCTGCGCCACAGAGGGCCACTTGCTTCCTACAGGGAGTTTTCCTACCCCAAACCATGGGCCGCTCTTCTGGGTTCCAGGCATTCCTGAATAGACAAAGCAGGTACTTATGTCATCAAAATGCTGAGCTACTCCCTCAACTGCGAGCACTGTGAAGCCCCAACGTAATGCTCCTTACCTCCTGGCCGATAGACAACATCGTCCTCCGTGATGTAGGAGGTTATCTCGCCAGTATCTGTCCTTTCGTAGCGGGATTTTTTTTTCGGGGGCTTCTTTTTGTTCTTCTTGGTGGACTCCTCAGTGGTGGCGCTGTTGTCATTGTCCTCATCTTCACTGTGATCGCTCTCGGCATAATTTTTGGCTCCTCCTTCCAAGGTGCAGCTCCTCCGTGGCCTTGAGTTCTCACTCTCTCGGGCTTTGTCCCTTTTCTCTCTCTCCCGGTCCCGGTCCCGGTCCCGGTCCTTCTCCTTGTCTTTGTCTTTATCTTTGTCGGCTGTCATGATTCGCCACGTGCCTTCTTCTGTCCTCTCACGGCTAGGCCTCCGTGAAAGGTAGACAGTAAGCCTGGGCTTCAGTCTTCTGAATTTCTCACTCAATTCCAGGGAAAATCCAACCACTCCAACTACCCCAATGCTTCAAAAATGCTAGGAGAGAAAAGAGAGGGGAAGAAATCAGTTTTAACACTTCCTGAGACGCCCCTCCTAAAATAACGTTTTGTCAAACCAATCTCACATTAACTAACTCTTGCTTTAGGCCTAGCAACCTCACATAGGCCATGAGGAAAGGTAGGACAATTACTACACATTCTTCTTCACTTCAGCTAGCAAATGGCTTGGGGTTTTCTACTCCACCAGTAATGAAAAATGTTTGAGTGCGTGAAAGCAAACTAGCCTTCTATATACCAACTGTTTTCTCCTTAAGAAAAATGTAAAGTGTTCCCTAGTGGACAATATAAAATGGGAGTAATTATACCAAAGGAATTTAATAACCCATAAGATAAATTTAAAGGGGAAAGAACCTGTAGCAAAAATTATTTGGCTGAAAAATAATTTAATTAACTGTAGGAAATGTCTCAGGGTGTCAAACAGTGTACAAGCTTCAGAAAATCCTTTGTAACAAACGTCTCCAAATTCCCAGAGTGCCCTTCAAGAATAAATGTAAGATCTCACTCGGCAGAAGCAAGAGCCTCACAACAGGATGCCTTCACCTTCACTTACAGTTCAATTTCTCAACACACCACTCCAGGCATGGAGCAAGAATCATGGTCTCCCTATAGATGCAGCATCTCCACCTCAACAAAACACAACAGCTGCCAGAAACAACCTTCCAGTGTTAGGGAATATGGGGTCATTTGTATAGTCCCCCAAATTTCCACAGTTTATACATTCTCTAATGAAACTCCTCCCCAGAATCAAACTGAGCAAGACAAGTGTGAATTTTTAAGAGTTTGCAATGTAAGGAGTGAATCCCAAACTGCAACCCCACCATAGTTATTTTTTTTGTTTTGTTTTGGAAGATTTATTTATTTATTTGAAAGTCAGAGTTACAGAGAGGCAGAAGTAGAATAGAGAGGGAGATCTTCCCATCTGCTGATTCACTCCCCAGATGGCCGCAATGGCCAGGGCTGTGCCAATCTGAAGCCAAGAGCCAGGAGCTTTTTGGGGGCCTCCCACACGGTGCAGAGGCCGAAGGACTTGAGCCATCTTCTACTGCTTTCCCAGTAGAGACCTGGATCAGAAGTGGAGGAGCCGGGTCCCAAACCGGTGCCCATATAGGATGTTGGCACTGCAGGCAGCGACTTTACCTGCTACGCCACATCACCGGTCCCCAACACAGTTCTTAAAAAATTTTATAGAGGGCCAGTGTTGCGATGCAGTGGGTAAAGCCAACACCTGTAACACCAACATTCCTTAGGAGTGCTAATTGAGTCCCAGCTGCTGTGCTTCCCAGCCAGCTTCCTGCTAATGTGCCTGGGAAAACAGTGAGCACAAGATGCCCAAGTGCTTGGGCCCCTGCCACCTATGAGGGAGACAGAGATGAAGCTCCTGGATCCCGGCTTCAGCCTGGCCCCACTCAGCGCCGCGGCCATTTGGGGAGCGAACCAGTGGATAGAAGACTTCAGTATACCTTTCTCTGTCTCTGCCCTTCATTCTCTGTAACTGACTTTCAAATAAATAAGTTAAAAAGCTGATATTGGCCGGCGCCGTGGCTCAACAGGCTAATCCTCCACCTTGCGGCGCCGGCACACCGGGTTCTAGTCCCGGTCGGGGCACCGATCCTGTCCCGGTTGCCCCTCTTCCCGGCCAGCTCTCTGCTGTGGCCAGGGAGTGCAGTGGAGGATGGCCCAAGTGTTTGGGCTCTGCACCCCATGGGAGACCAGGAGAAGCACCTGGCTCCTGCCATTGGAACAGCGCGGTGCGCCGGCCGCAGCGCGCTACCGCGGCGGCCATTGGAGGGTGAACCAACGGCAAGGGAAGACCTTTCTCTCTGTCTCTCTCTCTCTCACTGTCCACTCTGCCTGTCAAAAATAAAAAAAAATAAATAAATAAAATTTTAAAAAGCTGATATTATTTAAAAATTTATAGCAGTGAAAAAGGTATCTTGTTTAACAAGTCAGTTTGGAATACCTAATAGCCACTGATTTATCATCTTCCCTGATACTCCATCTCACATTCTTATCAAACACTGTCAAAGTGCCAGGTGCCCAGAATTAAAAAATACAATTACAGAAGCATGCATGGTCCTTGCCTTCAATGTTCAAATGCAACAAAAGGAGGCAACGATCAATCTGAGAACCATCTGCTGCTCATACTGTGAGGGCCAGACAGGGACAGCACATGCAAACAAACAAAAGAGGCATCCTCTCCACTCAGACAACAACAAACAAATCAGCCTGAAATTACATGCCTCAGATGTCGAGAAAATTCTCTCTGGTCAGGCCAAAACCACAAAAATTATCACGCACTCTCTCGAAAGCTCTAAGATCAAACTTGAAGCAGAAAAGACCTCCTCCCAAGCATGTCAAATAGCCTTAGGAATTCAGGAAAATGAAAAATGTTAACAACCATCTTTATGAGACAGGCTGAAGAGGGAGCATTGATACCAGCAGTCTATAGCAAGGCCAGAAGGTTGAAAGCTTGTAGCACAAATCTAGATTACTCAAATCTACATATGAAATAAGCTTTTGGGGCCAACACTGCCTGCAGTGCCAGCATCCCATATGGGTACTCCTCTTCAGATCCAGCTCCCTGCTAATGCGCCTGGGAAAGCAGTGAAGGATGGACCAGTCCTTGGTCCCTGCAACCATGTGGAAGACCCAGAAGAAGCTCCTGGCTCCTGGCTTTGGACTGGCCCAGCTCCAGCCATTGTAACCATTTGGGGAGTGAACCAGCAGACGGAAGATTGTCTGCCTGTCTCTCTCTCTGCCTTTCAAATATATAAATCTTCTTTTAAAAAATTTCAATTTTCTGAATGCATTTCAAGAAAAAGAAAGATTATCCTAGTGCCTATAGAAGTTCTGCCCAGATGAGTCACCTGCTAAAAAGACAAATAATAAAACTCCCAGGTATAAAACTCCTCAGAAGTAGTTCTCAGGCCACCTGAGTTCTTAATTTTAAAATTTTTATTTATTTATGAGATGAGGTGGGTACATGGCACAGAGACAGAAGCAGAGAGATCTCCATTTACTGGTTCACTCCCCAAATGCCCACAACAGCCAGGACTGCAGCACAAGGGTTAGCAGTTGGAAATACACGAAGAGGTATATGACTTTCTCCACCAGCTTTAGGCTGAGAGTAAGAACAAGCCCTCATGCCAGAAAGAAAACCAGCAGCTGACACAGCTGTCAAAAAAGCATTCCTTCTCGACACTGAAAATGTACCAAGGTCTACTGAGAGTCCAAATAAACGAGGCTCTCTGGCCGAAACCCCTCCTCTGAGCTGCAGTTGAGGACAGCAGGAAAAGATCACTCTCCCTAGGGTTAACAATGTAACTGCTCCAGAAAATATGAGGGAAAAAATGTTATTTCAGCACTCAAAGAAGAAGAAATAACAAATGCAAACTGTACACTCAACATTACTCACTACAAAATCATATACTGTTTCTATTTAGAAAGAAAACAGTTGTTTCTGCCAACAAGACTGAACAAGAAAAATTCAAAAAACAATAGAAGATATCCACAAAATGAAAGCCGGTATACTGTGAGTGCCTGTATAAATATATAATGAATGTTCTTAGCCATCTGAAAAATAGCTGCATTTATATAATGAATATATAATATATGCTATGGTTTAGAAATTGGTCCAAATGCCCATGTAATTCAGACTTAGCCCCAGGGGCACATTGTGGGAACAGCAGGTTAAGCACCCATCTGGGACACCCACAGAACAGAGTGTTGTTTTGAGTCCCAGCTACTTCAATTCCAATTCACTTTCTGTTAATGCATCCTGGGAGGCAATACATGACGGCTCAAGTGCTTGGGCCCCTGCCATCCAAGTTAGAGTCCTGGATAGAGTTTCTGGCTCCTAGCTTTGGCTTGGTCCAGCTCCAGTTGTTGCAGGTATTTGAGGAGTAAACTAGTGTATGAAGAATAACAACTCTTTCTTTCTCTCTCTAAGTAAATGCAAATAATAAATAGGTAAAAAACAAAAGACTTAGCCCCCACATGGTGCTATTGGAAGGTGGTAGAACTTTCAAAAGGTAGGCCTACTGGGCAGTGCTCAGGTCACTGAGGCAGTGCCCTGAGAAGATAATCTCTTGTGACCACTTGAGTTCTTTATTTTTTTAAAAAAAGATTTTATTTATTTGAGATGCAGAGTTAGAGGGAGAGAGAGGGAAGGAGAGGGGGGGGGAGGGAGAGGGGGAGAGAGAGAGAGGGAGAGAGAGAGAGAGAGAGAGGGAGAGAGAGAGAGAGAGGTCTTCCATTTGCTGGTTTACTCCCCCAATGGCCACTAACAGCCAGAGCTAAGCCAATCTGAAGCCAAGAGCCAGGAGCTGCTTCTGGATTTCCCACGTGGGTGCATGGGCCCAAGCATTTGGGCCATTTTCTACTGCTTTCCTAGGCCACAGAGAGCTGGATCAGAAGAGGAGTAACCAGTACTAGAACCAACGCCCATATGGGATGACCTGCTATGCCACAGAGCCAGGCCCAAGTTCTTTACTTTTTTTTTTTTTAAAGATTTATTTATTTGAAAGGCAGAGTTACAGAGAGAGAGAGAGAGAGGTGTCTCCCATCCACTGGTTCACTCCCTAGATGACTATAATGGCCAGAGCTGGGCCAATCCAAAGCCAGGAGCCAGGAGCTTCTTCAGGGTCTCCCGTGCAGGTGCAGGGGCCCAAATATTTGGGCCATCATCCTCTTCTGCTTCCCAGGCCACAGCAGAGAGCTGCATCTGAAGTGGAGCAGCTGGGAACCGAACCGGTGCCCATATGGGATGCCAGCACAGCAGGTAGTGGCTTTACCCACTACACCACAGCGCTGGGCCCCGAGTTGTTTATTTTTAAAATTTTATGTTTTTATGGGATTGGGGGAGTCCCCTCTGCCATGGAGATGCAATGTGGAGATAGAGATCTTCCATCCACAGGTACTCACAAAAGTCAAGGCTGAGCCAAGTCAAAGCCAGGAATACAGATCTTATGAGATCTGGGTCTCCCACATGAATAGTAGGGACCCAAGTACCTGGGCCATCACCACTACCTCTCAGAGTACACATTAGCAGGAAGCTGGAAAGAAAAGCAGAGCCTGGATTCAAATCCAAGTACTCTGCTACGGGATGCCAACATCCCAAGTGCTATCCTAACCACTGCACCAAACACCTGACCTTGAGTTCTTGATAGAAGGTTGTTATAGAAGCCTGACTTGGTGTGATGTCTCTCTCCACTTCAGGCTCAAGATGTGACCACCCACTCCAACACCTGTTTCCACCACTGCCTGCCTGCCCCCACTCTCCTCCTACCATCCTCACCAGAGGCCCACCCTATGGGTCCACCTAATCTAGGACTCTAACCTCCAAAACTGTGAATAAAATAAACCTCTTTCCTTTGCAAGTGGCTTGTCTCAGGTTGTAGTAATGAAGAGTGAGTAATACACTCCGTGATGAATATTTATTTACAACACATATTTATATAGCCACTTTCAAATAACTAAGAACACCAATAACCCAAAACAAAAGTCAATCCAATAACCACTTACACAGGCTTTAAAATAAAGCTCCGTAGGGACACACATTTTCACTCTGCATTTCAACAGAACCCATCATAGTTGTTCTGGGCACAGAGCAATAATGAGATATTTGATGAGAGGCCCACAGAGGCATCACATGGCACAGAGAAGAACAGCCATGTCAAGCTGCTAGGAAAGAGCCACAGAGCAGACAACCAAGGGTCCTTACAGCTGCCCGAGGCTTGCAGAGCAGGTCCCGCATTTCAATGTTTCAGCAGCTCTGTGAAGGGAGCCAGAGCTGTCATCCTCTCTACAGACTACAAGACCATCTATCTGCACAAGGCCATGCTGCCAATGAGTACAAAAAGAGGGTTCTAGAGCTGCTCTTAGGAGGCTAAGTCTTCAAGGGCCTGCGTAGGATTTGCTGCTACCAGCGGGTGGGGCCAGCTCTCCAGCTCTCCACAGGCACCAACTTTCCCTGTGCCTACCTCTCCACGCAGCTCATTTGCACAGATTTAGGAAACACCTCCTCCTGTCCTCCCAACCCTCCCCTCAAACAGAAGTTACTTCTCTCTGGAAAGAGCCAAAAACATCTATGCCTACAATGTTCAATGCAGCGAAGTAGGAAACACAGCATAACTTCAACCAATAACTAAAAGAAGAAAACCTGATCTAGAATCAGATTTGAAACAAGCATCATCTACTCAGTGGACAAGGTCTATATGCTACTTAGCTAAGTGCTGGGAAACACAAAATCCTGCCCTGGTGGAGCCTATGTTCTAGCCAGTGGAGAGAGCCCATAAATAAAAGGGATTTTCTTTTTTTAAAAAAGAATTTTTTTTTTTACTTGAAATGCAGAGTGTGTGTGTGTGAGAGAGAGAGAGAAAGAGGGATCTTCCATCTGCTGGTTCACTCCCCAAACGGCCCCAATGGCAGGGACTGAGTCAGGCTGAAGCCAGGAACCAGGGCTTCTCCCAGGTCTCCCACATGGTTGCAGGGTACACTTGGGGCATCTTTTGCTGCTTTCCCAGGTGCGTTAACAGGGAGCTGGATCTGAAATGGAGCAGCTGGGATTCAAACTGGTGCCTATGTGGGATGTTGGCATCGCAGCTGGTGGCTTTATCAGCTGTACCACAACAGCAGCCGCAAAAAGGATTTTGTAGATAGATAGATACACACACACACACACACACAGCCTATGAACAAAGGGATCTTACAGACACACACACATACAAAGCCTATAAATAAAAGGGATCTCTTTTTTAAGATTTATTTATTTATTTGAAAGGCAGAGTCGCAGAGAGAGAGAGAGAGATAGTGATAGTGTCTTCTATCCATTGGTTCATTCCCAAATGGCCACAACAGCCAGAGCTGGGCCCATCTGAAGCCAAGAGCCAGGAGCTTCTTCCAGGGCCCCGACCCATGTGGGAGACCCAGAAGAAGCTCCTGGCTCCTGGCTTCGTATTGGCACAGTTTTAGCTGTTGCATACAATTGGGGAGTAAACCAGCGGATGGAAGACCTCTCTCTCTGCCTCTCCTTCTCTCTCTTTCAAGTAAATAAATAAATCTTCTTTAAAAATGCACATAAACACAGTCTCTCTCTCTCTCTCTCGCTCTCTCTCTCACAGTCTTCAAAAAGTTCATGGAAAATATATATTATGAAAAAAAGTTTGGGCCAGCGCCGTGGCTTAACAGGCTAATCTTCCGCCTTGTGGCGACAGCACACCAGGTTCTAGTCCCAGTTGGGGCGCCGGATTCTATCCCGGTTGCCCCTCTTCCAGGCCAGCTCTCTGCTATGGCCCAACTCCTTGGGCCCTACACCCGCATGGGAGACCAGGAGAAGCACCTGGCTCCTGGAACGCCAAAAAGGAAGACCTTTCTCTCTGTCTCACTATCCACTCGGAAGGAAGGAAGGAAGGAAGGAGGGAGGGAGGGAGGGAGGGAGGGAGGGAGGAGGGAGGAAGGGAAGGAGGGGGAGGGAGGGAGGGGGAGAGAGGGAGGGAGGGAAGGGAAGGGAAAGGAAAGGAAAGAAAGGAAGGAAAAGAAAGGAAAGGAAAGAAAGGAAATAAAGGAAGGAAGGAAGGAAGGAAGGAAGGAAGGAAGGAAGGAAGGAAGGAAGGAAGGAAGAAAGAAAGAAAGAAAGAAAGAAAGAAAGAAAGAAAGAAAGAAAGAAAGAAAGAAAGAGTGAGTTTGGATTCCAAAATGTTTTTATTTTAGAAAAACCTTACTAAAAATAATTATAAAAATGCTTTTAGAAATTGAACGTGTAAAATACAATTGACTTTAAATTAAAAATAAAACAAAAATCCCACCCACACCCAAAATGTTTTATTACAAATAAATATATCTCCGGCCGGTGCTGCGGCTCAACAGGCTAATCCTCCACCTTGCGGCGCCGGCACACCAGGTTCTAGTCCCGGTCGGGGCACCGGATTCTGTCCCGGTTGCCCCTCTTCCAGGCCAGCTCTCTGCTGTGGCCAGGGAGTGCAGTGGAGGATGGCCCAGGTCCTTGGGCCCTGCACCCCATGGGAGACCAGGAGAAGCACCTGGCTCCTGCCATTGGATCAACGCGGTACGCCGGCCACAGCGCGCCAGCCGTGCGGCCATTGGAGGGTGAACCAACGGCAAGGGAAGACCTTTCTCTCTCTCTCTCACTGTCCACTCTGTCAATAAATAAATAAATAAATAAATATATCTCTTAATTTCCACTTTTCCATGAACTCTTTGAAATACTTCATATATGAAAAGTTCCTAAGTGGGGGAGTGAATGGGGATAGGAAGTGTGGGAGGAGCCAATTTTAAACAAGCCGGTCAGGGAAAGCCTCGGGAGGTCACTCTGACCCTGATGAGTGAGGGGTTCGAGAGGAAGCCACAGGGACAGGAGAGCAGAGAAATAAATGCACACAGTTAAGGCAGGAGTGAGCCCGGCACAGGAGGCCAGAGGGCTGGAGTGGCTGGGAAGAGGGAGTGGTCTGAGATGAGTTTAGAAAAGTGAAGGGACAAGGGTACTAGGGCACGGAGCCTCTCAGGCCTTGGAGGCCAGTGGAAGGACCTTGGCTTCTAGTGAAGTGACAGGAAATGATCGAAATGACACTGCAGCTAATACATGATCTGACTTCGGATTATTGAAGGTCACTCCGGTCACTGAGAAGCCCCCTGAAGGACAGCAGGGCTGCAGCACAAAGCCTAGAGAGGGAAGAGGCTCACTGCAGTGTCCCAGGGAAGAGCAAAGTCTAACTTTCTATGGGATTCTGTTCAATTGTTTTTGAGAGGCAGAGAGCCGGAAACAGAGAAACTCCCATCTATTGGCTCACTCACCAAATGACTGGAGCAACTGGGCTGGACAATACTGAAACCAGGAGCCAGGAACACAATCCAGGTCTCCCATGTGTGGAGCAAGAGACCCAATTACTCCAGGCATCACCTGCTGCCTGCCAGGGTCTACACTGGCAGAAAGCCCGAGTCAGAACCTAGAACTGGGACTCAACTCAAACTCAGTCCAATGTGGGATACAGAAGTCCTAAACCAGCATTTTAATTGTTAGACCAAACATCCACCCCTCTATGTATTGTTACGGTAAGAGGCAAGTAAGATATACTGATAACCAAGAAGTAAGCCATGAGAGAAAAAAGAACGAGGTCAACAAATCTGGCCTTAGTAACTGAAAGATAAAACTGTCGCTACCTGAGTTTTGGAGGGAAGACCAGGAACTCAGGTATAAATGTGACAAGTGTGAGAACCACATGACGATTTACGTGGGTACATTACTACTAAAAATTAGTTTTTAATTTATTTTTTTAAAGCCATGAGACTGAGTGAGACCACAAGGAATTCAGGGCAAATAATTTTTGATACAAATTTTTAAAACTCATAAAAACGTTTATCACTCATGCTTGAGTGGAGAGGATATACAAAACAGACTACATTCCCAAAAACAGTACCTCTAAGGCTCAGTAACATAAAAGCAGTGTATTCCTCTTACTGTCTTTCTGATTATCAGACTGTATTTCATCATTTTGTTGTAATTATAAACAATTTGGTCAGCTGGCTTATTTCACTGTCATCTCATCAGTTTCTGGGTCTCCAACAGCCAGTGAAGGAGAACTACGGCTCGACTTCATCACTTCAGCCTCTACACAAGTTACTTAACCTCTTCCAAAGGAAGCCAACAGCCGCCCACCAACAGCCCACACCACTCCTCGGAACCACTTCACAGCAACTGCCAGCGATTCACTGGTGCTCAGGGTCCAAATCTCATCTAAGAAAAGCACTTGAAAACCAGAAACAGGGGCTGGTGCTGTGGCGTAGAAAGTTAAACCTCGGCGCATCCGGCCGTTGCGGCCAATTCCCTGTTAATGTGCCTGGGAAGGTAGTGGAAGATGACCCAAGTGCTTGGGCCCCTGCACCCACGTGGGGGACCCGGATGAAGCTCCTGGCTCCTGGCTTCAGCCTGGCCCAGCCCCAACTGTTGTAGTCACATCTGGGGAGTGAACAACAATGGAAGTTCTCTCTCTCTCTCTCTCTCTCTCTCTCTAACTCTGCCTTTCAAATAAATAAATCTTCTTTAAAAAACTAAAAAACAAACAAAAGCTTCCTGTTCCTACTTGGGTTTGACCCAATGACAGGACAGGGAACACTGAACTGAGTCACCCGGATGTGAATTCTTGACACTGCCATGTGCCACACTGTCTTAAGCATCAGATACTCAAGTTTACTACATGACAGGGACAGCACTTGGCTACTTCACAGAGCTGCTGGTTAAGAACAAAGTGCACTGTTATGCAAATGCGCTTGCACAACACAAAGTGCTTCATCATGTAAACCACCAGTGCAGTCATGACCTATCTATTACAGCAGATGACGCCCAGTGCACTGCGCTATGCACGGTGCAAACACAGGCAGCCGAAACATCAACGGTATCCTCAAGAAGTTATCTATCCGACTGCATAATTGAAATCCGAGCTGTGAAGAGTTAACTACCCTCTTGGATCGTGTAAAACTCACTGACCAGGGAAACCACCTCTCAAGCTCTCATCACCTCAGCTGCTCAAGTCAGACTCACCTAAGACAGTGAGTAAAGTGCTAGACATTCTTCAGCCAACCAGCAGGCCTTTTTAAAAAAAAAAAAATATATTTATTTGGAAAGTAAACTATGGGGGAGGAGGGAGAGCAGAGAAAAGAAAAAAAGAAAGAAAATAAAAAGGAGATGGAAAGGGAACCATCTGTTGGGTTCCCTCCCAAAATGGCAGCAACTGCTAGGGCTGGATCAGGCTGAAGCCAGGAGCCTGGAGCTCCAGTCTCCCATGTAGCTGGCAGCAACCCAAGCACGTGGGCCATCGACCACTGCCTCCCAGACACATCAGAAAGAAGCTGGACTGGAAGCACAGAGCAGTCAGACTCGGACCAGGCTCATATGGGAATCAGGTGTCCCAAATGCTGTCTTAAACCACTGTGCCACAGCACTGACTCCAGGCACACCAATAATTATTAATTATAAAATGAACAATGGGGCCAGCGCCATGGCTTAACAGGCTAATCCTCTGCCTTGCGGCGCCGGCACACCAGGTTCTAGTCCCGGTTGGGGCGCCGGATTCTATCCTGGTTGCCCCTCTTCCAGGCCAGCTCTCTGCTATGGCCCGGGAAGGCAGTGGAGGATGGCCCAAGTGCTTGGGCCCTGCACCCACATGGGAGACCAGGAGAAGCACCTGGCTCCTGCCTTCGGATCAGCAAGATGCACCGGCCACAGCGGCTATTGGAGGGTGAACCAACGGCAAAAGGAAGACCTTTCTCTCTGTCTCTCTCTCTCTCTATCCACTCTGCCTGTCAAAAAAAATAAATAAATAAATAAATAAAATGAACAATGGGTGAAGCCTCTGTCTGCAGTGCCGGCATCCATATGGGTGCCAGTTCGGGTCCTGGCTGCTCCACTTCCAATCCAGCTCTCTGCTATGGCCTGGGAAAGTAGCAGAAGATGGTCCAAGTGCTTGGGCCCCTGTACCCACGTGGAAGAACTAGAAGAAGCACTTGGCTCCTGGCTTTGGATCGGCGCGGCTCCGGCCGTTGCGGCCAATTGGGGAGTGAACCAGCAGATGGAAGACCACTCTCTCTCTCTGCCTCTCCTTCTCTCTGTGTGTAACTCTTTCAAATAAAATAATAAATCTTTTAAAAAATAAGAAGGAGAAGAAGAAGTGAAGCAGCCGGGACTTGGCCCAGAACTCCTCAAGCACTGACCTGAACCACTGGCCTGTAACGCCAGTCCCAGGTCAGGCTGCTCTTGCAGTCTACCAAACACATAACGAGTATCTGTATAATTCATCCACTGTTCCAACTGAATTGTAACTTGTCTCATTCAATTCATCATCATCGCTCACACACATTAATGCAACAGCTTTCTGATCAGTCTCTGTGGCTATAAAATTCTGTGTGCTTTGTCTTTCTTCCAGTCTCTGCTCCAATGCAGCCAGCCAGGCTATCTGACTGACAGCCACTACTTTTTCTCAGCTTTACTGAGATGAAATTCACATCCTGTACCACTCACCATTTAAAGCAGCCAGTCTGATGCACACTGCTCTTCTCAAAGATTACCGACATCGTCATGTCCTTGCTGCCTCTGTACCTCTCTAGTTCACTTCTCCCCTACTGTTCCCCCTCCTCCGCCCATCTGGAGGGCTGGGCCACCTCAGCCCCTGGAACCCATCTGCACAAAACACTCCTACCTCTCCCATCTGCCTAACTTCTCACCCTCAAGGTCTCAGTTATTTCTGTTCTCTAATCCCAGAAAGCCTCCTTACCTACCCCAAGTCCAGCCTCTCATTTTGCCAATAAAATGGTCACCATCGACCCCACTGTTGCTACCTGTGTCACTTCTCCAAACACTACAGTCTGTGAGGACAATGACCACACCGGTCACGTTCTAGTCAGTGCAACAACTGCCATTACAATGATGTCCTCTCTGTACCAAACCCGCTGGAGAGCTTTCGTCCTCACCCGCCCTCAGGGCTGGCCACACACCCTCCTCCTGTTCTGCCCAGCCTCCCTGCTCCTCTGCATCTGGTCCTGGGCCAGCCTTGCCCCGGCACCGTCTGGAGCTCTCTTCTCAGCCTCTCTGGTCACTCACACACACAGGTGAACACAAGCGCGTGTCTACCAGTCTTCTCACTCAGCTCCAACCACCCACCTGAGGGCTCCTTTTGGATTCCTCAGGGTACCCGGACATATCCAAACCAAAGGTATTCTCTGCTCCCAGGTCAGCTGTCTTCCAGCGCCCCAGGCCACTCAGTTATGCAAGCTGGCACCTTCAAGACTCTTTTCTTTAATCCCTGTATCCTATCAACAAATCCTGTCAACAAATCCTTGTAAATTTCTCTCAAGATCATCTACCTCCAACACCACCATCTTAGTTTAAGCTACCAGTATGTCCTGAGCATTTCTCTCAAAATCCACCCCTTCAGACGCTACACTCCTTTCTATACTGCAGCCCAGATGGTGACATCACGGCAACCGTCACCTTCCAACACCTCAGCGACCCCCACTCTGACAGGTAAATACCCAAACCCCTACTGTGCTCTGGTCTCATCTCACACCACTCTTCCGCACCCTCTGTCCAACACAGTAACCTGCTCAGGTCCCTGAACACACCACACTGCCGTCTACCCGGAGCTGCGCCCTCTTCTGGCCTAGGAAGCGCTTACTCTTCCTTCAGGTCACAGCTCAAGTTCAACAGCAACTTCCTCAGGACGGCCTTTCCTGCGCAGAATGACCAAGGGGAACTCCTCTCACCGCACCTTGCACAACTGTAACCCCACAGCCGTTTGTGCACACTGATTAGCTCCTGCTCCACCTTCAAGCTGGACGCTCCACGAGGGGCTGGCCCTGGACTGGTTTTGCCCTCTGTTGTTTCTCAGTTCCTAATTCACATACAGATGAGTAATAAATTACTTTTTCTTCCTTCTCTCCCTCTCACACAGCCAGATCAATAAAGAGGGCACTGTGATGAGACCTTTATTTGGGAAGGAAAATATTTCATGAATCAATAACTTGAAGTGGTGCCTGAGCAGAGCAAGCAGCAACAAAGAGACGGAGAAGACCCCAGGCCGGAGGAGCTTCACTTCCCAGGGCGCTCAATTTGGAACAGCAGGCGTGAGAAGACACAGGAGGAAAGCAGCAGGACGTGCTGAGGTCCAGGGGATGGGACAAATCATGGGAGCCCCCCAAAATAAAGCAGGTAACACTCACTGGGCACCTACTATGCACTAGGCACTTCACAAGTGTTAACCCACTTAATCTTCAATCTGTGACAAGGGTGACAGAATAACTTATCGTCCAAACACAAACACACCTGGGAATGAAAACAGACATCAGTAATTATGCAAGAAAAAAACATGAAAACCAGGTGGTATGATCATCCTAACCACAACCCTATCCAGAAGGTACTATTGCTACATACATTTTACCAATGCCGAAGTCAGCACACAAGGCTGAGCAAACCAATCAGAAGTACAAAGCTTTGTGTTAGATCTAGGATACGATCCCGTCTCTACTTCCAAAGCCTATACTCTTAACCACAAAGCTATCCTGCCTTAAATTACTTGGCCTGAAAAGCTAAGTTACTCAATATAATAGGCGGGCAAACAGTGCCTTTGCAGCTATTGAGATGAACCACCACTTAGAGAACGTTCGTCTAGTCTGGCAGTAGGAGATATTTCCCATCAAGAATTATCAATGTCATTACAAACAAGTTTGCTCTCAAATCCACTGTCTCTGAAAGCCAGGGATCTGAAGCACTGCTGCCTTTGCCAGCTCTGCATCTACTGTATCTCAAGAAAAGCTTCCACGTTTCCCTTTAGGAACAACAACATCAACAAAATGGTCCATGTGTGGAAGACCCAAGTGAGCAGTCCACCGTGCTGGGCCTGGCCAGAGAAGCAGCTGCAGCCAGGGCCAGCAAGGAAACCAGCAAACTGAAGAGACCTGCTCAGCTGCTCCGCTACTTGCAAAGGGAAACCCATTTTCTCTTTCTGCTCCCTTTCATATCCACGTGCCTGGGAAAGGATGTGTAATGACTTCTGCTCTGGACAGGGAAATGTCACTCAAATGCTTGTATTCAACTGCGTAAGAAGTAAGGCTCTCATGAAGAGAGTGCTGCGCAGAACACTCAGAACATGCCAGAAAATCACTGACAAAGCCACAAGGTGACACTGAACTATGGAGTCAGCAGATTGCAAACTCATGCAGAAATAAAACTGTTTTTCTCTAAAACTGATGTGGTACTGACAGCAGTTTTTCCACACTGTGGAATTTCTTGCATCTGAGCAAATCTACTATATAACAAGCCGCCTACAAGGACCGCGCACAATTCTCATCTGAGGCTGTCAACAAACATTAAACACAAGTAATTGTGCCAAGAGCTTCTACGCTCCTTCCCAGAACCCATGGCTGACGGAAGGAACAAAAACAGCCCAGGATGGGAGGTGCAGGTCCTGCTCCCAGAGCAGCCGTGTGGCCTCAGGGCACGAGGACATGCAGGAGGGACCCTTCCTCACACAGGGGCTCACCTTCTCCTCTCCTGGAGAAGCTGTGGGGGACTGAGAATGATGAACTCTGACAAATACGACATCATTTCTTCCCAAAAGACCTAAGCATAACAAAACATGGGACAGACATGTTTCCCACAGAGGGTGGGAAAGTACCAAGTACAGAACTCTAGGTTACTATTAACAACCCAATTAAAATTAAATAAGAAACAATACATTATCTTTACTATTTCAGGCAGGAATTCTCAAAGATCAAATGCTCCAGGTTTTCCAAAAAATCCCAAGCACTAAATTTTAGAGATCACAGGAATCCATTCTCACAAGCAGTTACTTTCCTATGCTTGTAAGTGTGAAGCTTTTGTCAATTATATACAGAATTTTTGCCCTGTACATCTGCTTGCAGCTGTATCTCTTCTACAGGGTTGGTTAATGGAAATTCATCACTCAGAAATACAACTATCATTTTGGAAAGATAATTCTTTCTAATGGGGGCTGGGGTACCGTCCTGTGTATTACAGGACCCCTCACAGCACTCCTGGCCTGGCTCTTGTAATCAGAAACACAAAAAACAACTCCAGACTCTGCCACATATCCCCGGGGAAGCAAATCTGTTCACACTGGAGAACCACTTCTTTAAACAAGTTATTTGTCTACTGAAGAGATTTCAGCATCTGTGAAGCTTTATTCAAAATTACGCCTGACTAATATGGAATCCATAAAACTAACACCATTACAATATAATGTGCCACGTTCTTTGTGCTCTGAAATAAACTGGACTCACTCAAAGCATTGCCCAAAACAATAATTACACAGATGTTTGAAGCTGAATTAGGAAAATAGGAGCAAATATCCTGCAGGTCTTGGTGTCCACTGGCCAGCCCTGAAGCCTTGCCAGAAGCAGTGTCACTCACTGGTGAGCTGCTCTGATTGTGAGGCCACACACTATGGGCGAACTGGGTGCTCGCACACAAGTGCAAGGGAAGCAAACACCTGAGAGACCAAGCCCCTGATCTGAAAGGGGGAGAAAGCCCTAACACGCTTCCCCAAAGCATAGCCAAAACCAGAAAGTCAGATACACATAAAAACCAACCAGACGGAGAAATAAGATGGATTCTAGCTACCCAATAGACATGTATTCAGCAGTAAAGAGAACTGAAATGCTGATACATGCTATAATACAGAGGAGCCTTGAAAACACTATGGTGAGTTTCACATGGTAGCCCCAAACGACCACAGCTTGTTTGATCAAATGTCCAGAAAAGGCAAATCCCCATGAATGGGAAGCAGATTAATGGCTGCTTAGCACTTGGGGGGCTGGAGTAAGTGGGCAGTGACTACTATGGCTACATGAGTTCTTGGGGGTTACAGGGAGGTAAAAATGTTCTAAATTTATTATGGTGATACTTGCTAGTATCATAAATATACAAAAAGCCTTAAATCATGCACTTTAGGTAAATTGTATGACATGAATTATATCTCAAGAAAGCAGTTTACAACATTACAAACATTAAGAAATACTCAGGCTACTACAGCCAGATATATCAGGCTATAAAATCCCAAGGATGAGCTCTACCTAAGCAACTGACAAAAACTACCTTTTAAAGCTGTTAAAGTAAGGTTAATTAAACATGGAGAGAGTTTTATTTCATATAATGCTCAGAATCAAAGAAACCTTCCACAAACCACAGTCATTTTAATTTGCAGCAATTCTTGGCCAGGCTTACCACCTTTGCACAACATGTTCAGAAGCAGGTAAGTTGGATGTTTCGCTCAGCTTGCAGAGTTCCAAGATTCAAAGCAATTAATTGTAACCATGGCACATAAGCGCTCAGCATTTGATGAAAGGAAATGACAGGGTGAATTTTATACTTACCTTAATACAATTACACTTCACACATATATGAAAAATCAAAAGCATTCAAAACACGCATCTAATCCATGGGTACAAATTATACACAGGGGAAAACGGAATTACAAGACTCACCAGAGCAGTCCTTCTAAACTCTTAGAATCACTAAGTCTTAAACAAAAAGGCTAAGCAGTCTAAAAGCAGAAGTCTAAGCCAAAATGCAACTTGCCATCTTCTTTAAGCCATTCTATCCAGGTGTGATCTTCTCTAGGTTGACCAAACATATTTAACCTTGTCATCTTTCTTAACCTGATGTCATTCAAAGAGGAAAACCAGAAGAGCTTTTAGGACTAGTCACTTCCAGATGCCAGCAACCAGTGAACGAGCAGGGAGGCAGAGCTGGGAGTCCCTGGGCCTGGACACCAACACTGAAATGTTATGGTTTCCACAATGACTATCAAATAAACATCGCCTCCTGAGCAGATCCTCTCTCAATTCCTTCATTAGTTCAGCAAAATGTATTGAGCATCTCCTCATGTGCCAAGCAACAGATATCAGCAGAACCAGAACAGAATCCCCAACCTCAGACAGCTTCAGTCTAGTGGAGGAGGAACAGGAAAAAAAACAACAACAAATAAGCATATACAGTGTGTTTCAGAAAGATAAAACTAGAAACAGTGTAAGGAGGAGTCGTTACTTTATGTGAGGTAGTCACTGACAAGGGGCCATCTGATCTAAATGAAGTAAAGGGTGCAAGTTATGGGGGCAGATCGGGAGCACCTGCGTGAGAGAGAAGCTAACCCAGTGGTCCACACTCGAAGCATGCCTGGCATATCCAAGCAATAGCAAAGGACCAAGGTGGCAGAGGCGTACAGCGTACAGCAGGCCGCCATGGGAGGCGGCTGAGGGGCACGACTCCACCGAGGGAAGAGGCAAGGCAAGGTCCGCTGCATGGAGAGAGCACAGGCTGAGTTAGGTGCCAGCAGACTCCCTCCAGCTCCCTTCAGGGCAGGAAACTACTAACCCAAGAAACAGAGGCAGAAGTGACTGAGTGAAGCAGTGGTCGGATTTTGGATCCATCCTGCAAGTAGAACCATCAGAACCTGCAGACAGACGGGAAGTGGTGTTAAGATGAAGAAGAGTCAAGGAAGACACCAAGGGCCTGAGCAGCTGCAAGAGCAGAGCTGTCACTCAGTTACATTGGGAAAGGAAGGACACTGGGAACTGCAGTTTGCATGGAGACGCTAAGACGCACCCGGCTGAAGTAAGTGCACGGCCAGGAGCTCAGAGGAAGCCGGAACTGGATGTCAAGGGAGGAGACCTGAGCACACTAGTAGTGCCATTAACCATGAAGCTGGCTAGTATCAAACAAATGACCAGGCATAAAATATTTCAGGTGGTAAAAGAACAGTTTGAAACAAGTAATAAGACATTATGGACGGGCCAAAAAGTTTATGAAGTGCCAGTGAAGGTAGACTAAAAAGATGATGGGAAGACTGTCTCCGGATTATTTTCTGAAAGCCCTGAGACAAAAATGATGCAGTTTTACTCACAGAGAACTAATGCCTATGGACAAATTCCATATTAATGAGGCTCAGGCAGCCACAGCCCTGGCTGGGTTCCACCCCACGAAGACATGGGGCGGGCACATCTCTGTGGTTTCACGGGAGACACACCAGCTGTTCCAGTGGAGGCTAAAAGAACTCAAGGAGAATTGTTTGAATAATTCCCACCTTATAAATCAATGAAAGAGATTTACTGGGTCTTAAAAATAACATTCTTAATAATTCTAAGGGCCTAAATTGAAAAATTTAAGATCTACATGATAAGAGAAAATATGCAATGACTAAGTATGTGATTCCAAAACAAAAGTTCAAATCCAGAAAAAACAAAGGGGTGGGGAGGGGACTTAACATGTTCACTAGCGATTTTACTTTGTACCATAATTTGAATTAGAATGAATTAAGTCAAATACTGCAATTCCTTAGGAAAGCTTATTTTTTTTTAAGTACTTGATATGAAAAGGCTCAAACTGGACTCAAATCCACAAGAAATTCACTATGACATTTACCAGTGAAAGAAAGAAGAAAGGTGCCAGATTTAAAGAAGTTGACTCTGGAAATACAATTTTAAGAGATCAAATTACCAAATTTTGTAATGACAAGAGTGACATTTCCAACAGCTAGAGAAAGTGTTTTGCGGTAGATTCGTTCTAAGAGGAGGAGCGTGGTGGGGGCAAGAGGTGCAGAGTCACCACACAGACCCCGGGAGCCGGGGGAAAGCAAGCCAGAGGCCAGCAGCCTGCAGACTCGTTTATTTCAGTTGCTACAGCAACTTATATAGCCAAGGCAGCCAATCTGGTCAAGGGGCGATCTATGCCCTAACCAATCACAGCCTGTTGCCAGGCAGTTTCCGAAGCCATCCAATCACAACCCGTTGTCAGGCTCTGTTGTCATCTGGTTTCCAAAGCCACCCAATCACAGCCTGTTGTCAGTCAGACTCCATTTTCATGTGGTTTCCAAAGCCACCCAATCACAGCCTGTTGCCAAAGCAGTTTCTGTTGCCAGTGGCCATCTTGGCATGGCCTTCTCATACCACCACAAAAGTACAACATTATTCTATCATGTGCTACCTCCTCCCATAAGAACAGACAAGTAGAAAGAAGGAAACTAGGAAAGGAGGCCCAGGCCAGCACAAACTTACAGAACATCACCTCAGGTTCCCCGGCAAGTATCCACAGAACCTTCAGCCTCAGCCTGCAAGGTTTCTGCCCTAATGTGCTAGCCCCATCCCATCTTCACAGCTTTCAGTCTCCTCTCAAAATAACTCCTAAAAATGTGCCAGCACCTGGTATCAGATGTTTACAACAAAAAATCTGTAATACTATTTGCTCTAATAAAAAATTCTATCTGTCCCCCCAAAAATGAAATATGTCATCGGCAGTCATTAGAACCAGAGGGCAGAATGACTAGGATCAGATGGGGGAAAGAACGTTTTTCATCAATGGTTCCATGTTCAATTACTATATCCCAATCCTGTGCCACATGCAATATGCTCACTGACAAAAACAAAAACAAACCAAAAACGCCTGTAACCTCTGACCAGGTCCAGCTGGGAACAGAAGGAGAATGTCATCCAGTTACGGGTGTCCAACACAAACATGATTCCTCTCTAAAGCAAGCTGTCTATCAGAATCTTGGAAAGAAGGTCACTGCTAAGAAAACCACTAATCTGTGAAACACAGAATGCCAAAAGATAAACTCCAAAAAAAAAGAAAAATTAAATAGCATGCTTCTTTACAGAAATACGTGAGAAAGCTAATGCCATAAATATTTTTATATTAAGCTCAAATCTATAACATTACAATTTAAAAATGCAAACTGCTGCTTGATAATATTGGCAAATTTGCAGTGTTCCTCATAAATAAATGGCCTAAGCCTCATTTTGACATTTATAAATTATTTTTTTAAAGATCTATTTTACTTGAAAGGCAGAGTTAGAGAGAGAGGAAGAGACAGAAAGAGATCTTCCATCCACTGGTTCACTCCCCAAATGGCCACAAGGGCTAGAGCTGGGCCAGACCGAAGACAGGAGCCAGAAGCCTCTTCCAGGTCTTCCACATGGGTGGCAGGGGCCCAACCACTTGGGCCATCTTCAGCTGCCTTCCCAGGCGCATTGGCAGGGAGCTAGATCAGAAGTGGAGTAGCCGGGACTTGAAGCAGCAAGCACCCACATGGGATGCCAGTGCTACAAGTGGTAATTTAACCCTCTACATCACAGTGCGAGCCCCAACATTTATAAATTTTTAACACAGACCTGTTAAGTATCATTTAGTTAAAAGATAATCTTTGATTTATGGACCTGAATATTATCATCAGAAGAAAACTAATTACAGACTTCTTTTTCAGTGTTTAAAAAATTAAAGAGCTCTGTCTTGAGAGAATTAACAACTAAGTTGTCTTAATTATGAAAGAGAATGGGGGCCAGCCCAGTGGCATAATGGTTAAAGATGCCATCTGCAGTGCCAGCATCCCATATGGGGACCAGTTTGAGTCCTGGCTGCTCCACTTCCAATCCAGCTCTTTGATGGTGTGCCTGGGAAAGCAGCGGAGGATGGTCTGAGTCCTTGGACCTCTGTCCCCATGTGAGAGACTCAGAGAAAGCTCCTGGCTTCAGATCTGCCCAGCTCCAGCAGTTGTAGCCATCTGGAGAGTAAACCAGCAGATGGAAGACCTGTCTCTCTCTCTGCCTGTGCCTCTCTGTAACTGCCATTCAAACAAATAAATCTTTAAAAAAGAAAAAGAAAAAAGAAAGATAATGGACAGTGTCACACCCACAAACAGGGATGTGGTCATTTCTTCCACAAGGCAGCAAGATCTGCTAACATGATCTGCATTGGTCATGTGCTGGCAAGTTTAATCAATACCACGCTGCTGTTCTTTCTTAAGCTTTTACCTTATATAGGGTGAGATGAAAAGACACTACAGCAATCACCAGATAAGACAACTAAATAAGGTGTGCACCCCAACAGTCAAAGTCATGTTCCCGCCACAAGCTTCCTCAATCCTGTGGTCAAGGAAAATGAAACCTCTAAGCAAAATGCCATCCCATCCTGCACATCACAGAGACAGCAGATGCTCAGCTCACGCCCAGTGTAATGTTCACTGAAGAGCTCTCTGGAAAATGCAAGCAATGCACTACTCCGCACTAGAGAAGATCAGTCCCCAAAGCAACTGACAAATGCAACCTGGAGGCTGAAGTGCAAATGGAGCACAGGGTTCCAACAGCATTCTCAAAAGAAATCCTCCTTTTCACTTCAGCAAACAGAGGAATTTCTTCTCAAAAGCTTGTGTAGGAAAAACTGCCGCTTCTGACTGGGGCTGATTTGATCAAGTCCAAGGACCTGAGGGAAATACACAGATCTCACTCTCGATTCTCCTCCCTGGTTTTCTTTCCTTTTTTTTTTTTTTTGAAAGAAAGATTATTTATCTCAAAGGCAGAGCTGGGGTAGAGGGATAAGGGGGGGAGGGACAGAGACAGAGGCCTTCCATCCACTGGTCCATTCCCCAAACGGCTGCAATGAACAGGGCTGAATCAGGCAGGAGCCAGGAGCTTCTTCCAAGCCTCTCATGTGGGTGCAGCGGCCCAAGCACGTGGGCCATCCTCCGCTGCTCTCCCAGGGCAATACTAGGAGCGCTGGACTGGAAGTAGAGCAGCTGGACACAAACCGGTGCCCAAACGGGATGCCAACGATGCAGGCAGCAGCTTAACCTACCACAGCACACTGCTGGCCCCTCTCCTCCCTGCTTTACCTTACAAACAACAAACCAACTGACAGCATACTACCTGGAGACATGTGTGACATTTTTGGCAATGGATAATTTATACTGTTTTTAATCAGTTGGATATGATATATGCGGCTTCCTCTGTCATTCTGGATGTATTTTAATCAAAGGACATGACAAAGCATAAATGGGAATTTTGCGACTACTACAGTATTTTAGAATTGTGGTCACTGAAAAGCCCACAGAAGTCTCCTACTGTAGAGAAGAGATTTTTAAGCATGCTGAGAGTCTCCAACACCAGAGCCACACCTAGCCCATCCTTCCCCCACCAGGGTCAGAATCTGCATGCATGCTTGTTGGTGGCATTACTAACCTGTCCTGTGAAATTTGGGCTTGGTAATCAATCAATCATATGGGAACAAAAGACAGAAAAACACAGGGCCAGCATTGTGGTATAGCAGAAAATCTGCTGCCTGTGACGCTGGCATCCCATATGGGAGCCAGTTTGAGTCCTGGCTGCTCCATTTCCGATCCAGCTCCCTGCTAATGCACTTGGGAAAGCAGTAGAGGATGGCCCACGTCCTTGGGCCCCCTACCCAGGTGGGAGGCCCAGAAGAAGCTCCTGGCTCCTAGCTCGGGTCTGGCCCAGCCCTGGACATTACAGATATTTGGGGAGTTGAAGCAGCAGATGGAAAACCTCTCTTTGTCTCTCCCTGTCCCCTCCCCCAACTCTGCCTTTCAAGTAACAAAAATAAATCTTTAAAAAAAAAAAAAAAAAAAAAAAAAGGACTGAAAACTGAAGATGATGCCGGAGTTTCCATCTCTAGTTTTGCAGTCGTGGGTAGGCAGGGTAATGATGCATGTAAACTCAAGTGAGAAAGACAAGCAGGGAGTCCAGGTGGCTGGTGAACGGAGAAGAGGTTTTAACTTCGGAAAGTGGCGGGTCTGGGTCAAACTGGATTTCTCCTGGGCAGCTGGAAATACAATCTGACACATGGGAAAAAAGACCAAGACAACGATATGGACTCAAGTGTCAGCAATTTACAGTAGATACTGAAATGCATAGGCAAGAATGAGATGAACCAAGAAAGTGCAGGAGTAAATGAAGAAACCACAGGTAAGTTCAAAGTCAGATTCCTCAGGAAAAAAAGATCTGCGGCCCTATACCAGGCAGCCCCAAACCTACAATCAGAATACTTTACACTAAAATCTGTGTAAAGTGGAGACACGTGGCTTATCAATGCTCTCAAAGCTTACACTGAATATTGTGATATAAAAGGTCTAAGAAATCCGTAGGTAAGCTATCAACAAGTTCAAAAAGTGCACAGCAAATGTCTCGGGGAATTTCATCTCCACACTACAAACTTAGAAGAGATCACTGCCAACCATCACCCTTCCTTAGAATAGTATGGGGAGGGGCCGGTGCTGTGGCACAGCGGGTTAACGCCCTGGCCTGAAGTGCCGCTATCCCATATGGGTGCCATTTCTAGTCCCGGCTGCTCCTCTTCTGATCCAGCTCTCTGCTATGGCCTGGGAAAGCAGTAGAAGATGGTCCAAGACCTTGGGCCCCTGCATCCGTGTGGGAGACCCAGAAGAAGCTCCTGATTCCTGGCTTCGGATCGGCCCAGCTCTGGCCGTTGTGCATGTGGGGAGTGAACCAGTGTATAGAAAACCTCTCTCTCTCCCTCTGCCTCTCTATAACTCTGCCTTTTAAATAAATAAAAATAACTCTTAAAAAAAGTACAAAAATATGCACAAATGTGAAACTGGAGGCTTTATCCCTGACTCTCACACAGGCAATAGATAAGTTGGTTCTTAGAAAAGATAGCAAGAGAGTCCCGCAGCGATCTGGGGCTTGACTCTTCCACTCCTTCAGCAATTTACACAACTTGACCTAAGGTAGAAAAAAAGCAAGAACGCATTTTTCTCCCTTCTATCTTTATCCAACACAGCCACATCTGCCAAGTTTTAGAATCACAGGCCCCATTATCTGCCAGCATCAGCACTCTTTCATTGTAGAGTCCCCTTTCCACACCAATCTCCTCTGATTCACACAACGTATTATGCCATCACTCCAAGATCAAGGCTGAGGGTCTCTGGCAGATAGGCTGTGCACACAATGACAGTCTGGAGGAAATCCTCTCTCTGCCCTCAAAGGATCTGTCTAACCCTATGCAACTGCCATCCGTGTACACAGAGACTGCACATTATTCTTCATAATAAAAGCAAAATCCTAATTTCTACAAAGCTGATACATTACCTCTGGATTTATAACACAAGATGACGGGCAGAGTTGTGGCACGCTTTGAATCACTTTTTGGTCAAGAATATTCAAAATATTATCGCAAAGCACTCCAAGCGCCTGGCCAGTGTGACCTGCTGCTCTCCCTGATTATTACAATTTGCTCCGCGGGGGGCAAATGGAGAGGAATCAGGACGTGGGCCGGGTGTTTTATAAAATTCCTCTCTCAGATATGAACCCTAAACATCTCTCCCTAAGGCATGACTATGGTGCTGGCTTTACAAGGGTGATGAGGGGAGATCTGCCTTCTGGGGACATCTGTGACAGATGTGCTGTCACAAGGGTGGGGCTGGGGCAAGCGTTTAGTTTCCCCAAGAGTGGCTGCACAGGAGATCAAAGCACATCTCATACGGATTTGGGGGAAAGAGGGGAAAGCCAGACAGACTTTTTTTTAGTGCTTATCATTCTATTTTTGATTATTGTTTCTTTCTTTTTTTTTTTTTTTTTTTTTTTTTTTTTTTTTTGGACAAGCAGAGTTAGACAGTGAGAGAGAGACAGAAAGAAAGGTCTTCCTTCTGTTGGTCCACCCCCCAAATGGCTGCTACAGCCGGCACGCCATGCCGATCCAAAGCCAGGAGCCAGGTGCTTCCTCCTCGTCTCCCACGCGGGTGCAGGGCCCAAGCACTTGGGCCATCCTCCACTGCCCTCCCGGGCCAAAGCAGAGAGCTGGACTGGAAGAGGAGCAACAGGGACAGAATCCAGCACCCCGACTGGGGCTAGAACCTGGGGTGCCGGCGCCACAGGCAGAGGATTATTAGCCCAGTGAGCAGGCGCTGGCGGTTATTGTTTCATTCCAAGAAGAAAAGCCCGGAAACACCTTGAGGAGCACGTGAATTGTGTTTCGCTGGAGCACTCTTCTGTTCTAAGGGAAAGATCAGCCATCTGCAGCAGAAGAGACCACATGCACAAACATCCTCTTCTACCCAAAGGACTTCTGAATCCAAGAAAACAAGCAAAAGCAGTGCAGTGGTCTGTAACGTAAATCCTCCCCTTCCCAGGAAATTTCCACATTTACTGCAAAGGATCCCACAGGAAACGCCTCCACAGGACTTTCAATGACAAAGCCACACGGGCCAGGAAAGACGGGGAAAGGGGAGGCTGAAGGAGGCTTGGCTCTGAGGCCTGAGAATCAGCGTGCGGCTTCAAGGTGAAAGTCTGTGAACTGCAACATCTATGTTTCAATGGGCCCTCAGGAGAAAGGAAGGCACTCAGGATAAAAGGAAAAGGAAGATTTATGCCACCTCAGCTGCCTGTTGAGGTGTGAAAAACCTAACCAATTGAGAAGTGAGAGAATACTCACTGTTCACAACCAGCGCAGAACAGGAACTGCAAATTGAGAACACAAGAATCCAGGAAAAGAGACAGTAAACATTTAAAAGGGTAAAAAAAAACTGTTTCCCACTAATATAGGTCAGTCCTGCAGGAACACATGAACAACCACCACACAAAAGTTACCCAAGGTCCTCGATAAACTGTAAATTTCCAATGGCTGACCCACCTGCCTGCAGGACCACAGAAAAGTAGGAACTCACGTAAACAAGGGAGAGAACGGAAATCTGCAAATTCCTCATGAAATTATTGCAGGCACCGAGCTACAGAAATGCCAAAATGGGGAGGAAACACCCCCAAAACCTAATTTCCTTTTGGCTTTTAAAATCATGTCTTTTAAAAATTTTTTAAATCTTTTATTTTTTAATTTGAGAGGGAGATAGAAACAGAAAGAACTCCATTCACTGGTTCACTCTCTAAATGCCCACAATGGCCAGGGCTGGGCCAGCCAAAGCCAGAAGCCAGGAACTCAGGTGAGATCTCCCATGTGGGTGGCAAGGACCAAAGTACTGAAGCCATCACAGGCAGGAAGCAGGAATGGAGAGCAGAGGCCAGACTGTGAGACACGGAATGTCAGCCTTAAAGGGACGGCCTAACTACTAAGCCAAACACCTCGACCTAGCTGTCCTTTCTTTTCTAACTTATAAAAAAGCTAACAAAAATCATTTAGGATAAAAAAAAATGGAGAAGGAGGGCAACAGCATCAATAAGTAACTTCCCCATCAAATAGCTCTTCGGGTAGTGCAGGCACTTCCAAACCACACCTGACAGGAATGTTATATAAAAGGAATAAGTTACAAGATCTCATAGATAGCTAGTTACGTTGAATTATTTAATAACTAGGGAGTCTTTCCCTTAATATCTTTGTCAGGAGCTTTGAAAAGGAAGCACATCTCACCTAGTCATTTTAAAACATAAGATAGCTAGCTCTTCAATTTAACCAAGCTTTAATTTCTATAGTAAATATTTAATTTTAGAACATCTAACACTTTGGCAAAAGGGCAAATATTTACTTGGCTTAATCATTCTCTCTATATTATTCTATAAAATAAAATGTGAGATGAAACCTAAAATCATTAATGCCTATATTTAGCCACAGATTAAAATGTGCTATTAAATGTCTCAACAAAATTTGAGATTGGGTAACATTAAGCTCTATATCACAAGTATTCTATTAATACAAGAAAATGTGGGTATGTGCTAGACACAGGGTCCCAACCAGCATCCCATATCAGAGTCTCTGGATTCAGTCCCAGCTCTGCTTCCCAATTCCAGCCTCCTGCTACTGTGTACCCTGGAAAGTAGCAGGTGACGGCTAAAGTAGTTGGGTCCCTGGGCCGGCGCCGTGGCTCACTTGGTTAATCCTCTGCCTGCAGCGCCAGCATCCCATATGGGCACCGGGTTCTAGTCCCGGTTGCCCCTCTTCCAGTCCAGCTCTCTGCTGTGGCCCGGGAGGGCAGTGGAGGATGGCCCAAGTGCTTGGGCCCTGCACCCGCGTGGGAGACCAGGAAGAAGCACCTGGCTCCCGGCTTCGGATCTGTGTAGTTCTGGCCATAGCGGCCATTTGGGGGGGGTGAACCAACGGAAGGAAGACCTTTCTCTCTGTCTCTCTCTCTCACTGTCTAACTCTATCTGTCAAATTAAAAAATGTAGTTGGGTCCCTGATACTCATGTGGGAAACTTTTATATAAATTCCAGGCTTCTGGTTTTGGTCCTGCCTAGCCTGGCTGTTGCAAACACTTGGGGAGTGAACCAGAAGATGAAAGAGCTCTCTCCCGTTCTCTGCCGTTCAAATAAAAAAATAAAGTAAGAAAATGAAGGCCGGCGCCATGGCTTAACAGGCTAATCATCTGCCTTGCGGTGCCGGCACCCCGGGTTCTAGTCCCAGTTGGGGCGTCGGATTCTGTCCCGGTTGCCCCTCTTCCAGGCCAGCTCTCTGCTATGGCCCGGGAAGGCAGTGGAGGATGGCCCAAGTGCTTGGGCCCTGCACCCGCATGGGAGGCCAGGAGAAGCACCTGGCTCCTGGCTTCGGATCAGCGAGATGCGCCGGCTGCAAAGGAAGACCTTTGTCTCTGTCTCTCTCTCTCAGTATCCACTCTGCCTGTCAACAAAAAAAAAAAAAAGAAAAGAAAATGAAATGGAATTTTGTGTAACACTATACACCACCACAGACAAAACTTAACCTGAAATTGATGCTCACATAATCACCACAGATTTTCACAGAATCCAAGAAAAACAAATACAAACCATTGTTTAGAATTTAAGGGAAGCATGAAGGAAATGGAAGAGCAGTGGAAGGAAACTCTCTGATGTCCTAATACTCATACTGAGAGAGCTGGGAAAATGCAGTAACTCAACCTGGCTTGAGAAGTAAACACTCACCACTCCAGAAATACTCTGTATAGCCTGCTGACGCGTTTCAGCAGAAGTACACAAACACCTCAAAGAGACGTGGGCTTGTTTTAATCTCTCTTTTACTTTGAATCCTAGCTTTATCTGGACTTAAGTGACAGAGAATTCTGCCTTCCTCACCCCCTAGATTTTCCCTGTGTCTGATCATGAGATCAGCTTGCTTTAATCGTATGTGAAATGGGAATTTGTTTCTTTCTTTTTTTTTTTTTTTTTTTTTTTTTTTTTTTTTTTTTTTTTCTTTTTGACAGGCAGAGTGGCTAGTGAGAGAGAGAGGCAGAGAGAAAGGTCTTCCTTTTGCCATTGGTTCACCCTCCAATGGCCGCCGTGGCTGGCGCGCTGCGGCCAGAGCACCGCGCTGTTCCGAAGGCAGGAGCCAGGTGCTTATCCTGGTCTCCCATGGGGTGCAGGGCCAAAGGAGTTGGGCCATCCTCCACTGCACTCCTGGGCCACAGCAGAGAGCTGGCCTGGAAGAGTGGCAACCGGGACAGAATCCGGCGCCCCAACGGGGACTAGAACCCGGTGTGCCGGCGCCACTAGGCAGAGGATTAGCGCCGGCCAGGGAATTTGTTTCTTTCCTGCCATAACAAACTCAGGACCTATATCTTTGAAAATTTCATGACTAATAATTACAACTAAATTATATCTTAGTTCTTTTGTGACATTCATGGAAACAATAAATTTTTCACATTTTAATGGAAATCTTGCTAACAGCAGCACAACCTTTGAATCAGCTTACACTACAGTTTCTGTTCTGAGGCAGTATCAAAACATATGTGGCTTCTTGTTTTTATTGTTTAAATGAAACTTTCCTGTGCACATTCTGGCTTGGTACCAACTTTAATAATCTGTCAACTGACTTAGACCCAACATAGCCTTTCTCAACATGATGTGAGCATGTCTCAGTGTATCAGCTGGTTTACTAAAGTCAGTAGTCCACCATATACTGACAACAAGTCTTGTAACACACTAGTGATAAAAATTGTTATTTACAAAGTGAAGATAACTACACTAACTCACTAATGTCTCAATATTCAGGAATGTGAAGCATATAATGATTGTTCAAGAATAAGCAATAAACATTAGACAGGCAGGTAGTAACTCCTATTTCACAGGTATGCCGGCCTTACCCAGGCTTTCAACTGAGCCTTTATTCAAAATGAGAAGTGATGCTTCTGCTTGCCTTAATTCAAAAAAAGAGCAATCAAGAATCGCATTCTCAGGAAGGTAACAGAGACAATGATGGGAAACAGAATTACTCAGTATTAAGATTTGGTAGGATGAGCACTGGGAAAGCCCAAAGATCCTGGTCAGAAACCGGGGTCTGTTACTCAGCAAGTCAGCCTCACTTTTTTCACCTGGAGAA
This sequence comes from Lepus europaeus, assembly GCF_033115175.1. NCBI lineage: Eukaryota > Metazoa > Chordata > Mammalia > Lagomorpha > Leporidae > Lepus > Lepus europaeus. The sequence continues at coordinate 5,459,394 of NC_084831.1, forward strand.
AAAAAAAAAAAAAGGCCAGCAACAAGGCTCAATAGGCTAATCCTCCGCCTGCGGCTACGGGCGGCACCCTGGCACCCCGGGGTTCTAGTCCCAGTCAGGGCGCCAGATTCTGTCCTGGTCACTCTACTTCCTGTCCAGCTCTCTGCTGTGGCCCGGGAGTGTAGTGGAGGATGGCCCAAGTCCTTGGGCACTGCACCCCCTTGGGAGACCAGGAGAAGCACCTGGCTCCTGGCTTTGGATCAGTGCGGTGTGCTGGCCGCAGTGGCCATTGGGGGGTGAACCAACAGAGAAAGGAAGACCTTTCTCTCTGTCTCTCTGACTGTCCACTCTGTTAAAAAAAAAGGGGGGGGGGATCTTTTTTTTTTTTTTTTTGGACAGGCAGAGTGGGTAGAGAGAGAAAGGTCTTCCTTTTTGCCGTTGGTTCACCCTCCAATGGCCGCTGCGGCCGGCACATCTCGCTGATCCAAAGCCAGGAGCCAGGTGCTTCTTCTGGTCTTCCATGCGGGTGCAGGGCCCAAGGACTTGGGCCATCCTCCACTGCCTTCCCGGGCCATAGCAGAGAGCTGGCCTGGAAGAGGGGCAACCGGGATAGAATCCGGCACCCCGACCGGGACTAGAACCCGGTTGCCGGCGCCGCAAGGCGGAGGATTAGCCTGTTAAAGCCACGTCAACAGAGTGCCTTCCCCTAGAAGGTTCACACCTCCCTTAGGATATACCCCATGTGAAGAGATAGATAGGTCTGGGCCTCTTCACTTACAAGGCCTAAAGCCCACCAGATTATTATCAAGCCCCTTCTATCAGGTTCTATTTGCCTCTCAATCAGAAAAATTACTTGTAGCTTAGACAGCACCTTTCTTAGCTCCTCTAATAATGACTCTGTCCTTTGTTCTAGGCCCTGTCTAGTGCACTTGGGCCTCATTCCTTTGTAATCATAACCTCTACTCTACCACCAATGGCTCTACTCCCAACCTATGTGTACTGATGGTCCTCTTCCCCACTTAATGCTGTATAATTGTACAAACCTGGTAAATGCCACTCTTAGGATCATTGGTTACTATCCTCACTCTGTCTTTTATGACCTTGTCTAAATATGATCAGAGTCGGTAAACTTGGAAGGCTTCCATAGCCTTGGCAACTCATGACGACAGCCTAGGATGGTTACTGGCGCCATAAACTAGAGTGTCAATTTGTTGGGTCAACAACAGGAGCCACTGTGCACTTGCTCCTCATGTGGGATCTCTGTCCTTAATGTGCTGTACATTTTGATTTAATGCTATAACTAGTACTCAAACAGTATGTTTCACTTTGTCTTTCTATGTGGGTGCAAACTGTTGAAATCTTTATACTAAACTGATCTTCTGTATATAAAGAGAACTGAAAATGAATCTTGATGCAAATGGAAGGGGAGAGGGGAGGGTTGCGGGTGGGAGGGAAGTTATGGGAGGGGGAAGCCATTGTAATGCATAAGCTGTACACTGGAAATTTATATTCATTAAATAAAAGTTAAAAAGGGGGGGGGGGGCTAAAATGCCATTGGTGTGATCCCAAACTTCAATTGAATATATTATAATCCAAATAAAGCAAATGTTATGAACTACGAAATATACCAGGTGTCAAATGCCTGTAGGATTAGGAACACAAAAGCTGGAAAACTCAGGTGGAAGACGATGGGCCCCGGCAGGCCACGCTGCACCACGCACAGCAGGCTCTCCACAGCTGATGAAACCCCCATCTTCCCTGTCTTTCCATCCTCCCTCCAGGCTTGTTCCTCACTCTCTCCTTACTTCTCCACCTAAGAGCACCAAAGGGCACCACTTAGACCTAATGATTCTACTGAAAGACTGGAGAAACCAACTTAGTGAACTCTGCTAAAGAGAAACAGATGTTCTACAAAACTCTTTACACACAGGAAAACTGCAAACGACTTGCTGCAGGCCACTCAAGGAAGGCAGCGAGCCCCTGGGGCTGCTCCACCGAACACCCGGAACAGCATTCATTTAGGACAGAAATCAAAAATAAAGTAGACTCCCTAGATGACTTTCCTTAAAAAAACAAACAAACAAAAAAAAAAAAAAACAACTCCCTGGGGGCTATTACAACTTAATCTTCACTAAAGATACACACTGCATATGCCCTCTTTCAAAACTAAGTTAACAATATTATGTTTACAACTTTTTTTACCACTGACCTCAAATCATTACATTAGAACACAAACAAAATCTTTTTTTTTTTTTTGGACAGGCAGAGTGGACAGTGAGAGAGGGAGACAGAGAGAGAGAAAGGTCTTCCTTTGCTGTTAGTTCACCCTCCAATGGCTGCCGCGGCCGGCCCACCATGCTGATCTGAAGCCAGGAGCCAGGTGCTTCTCCTGGTCTCCCATGTGGCTGCAGGGCCCAAAGACTTGGGCCATCCTCCACTGCCTTCCCGGGCCATAGCAGAGAGCTGGCCTGGAAGAGGGGCAACCGGGACAGAATCCGGCGCCCCAACCGGGACTAGAACCTGGTGTGCCGGTGCCACAGGCGGAGAATTAGCCTACTGAGCCGTGGCACCGGCCACCAAGAAGACACTAAATAAAATGTCTATTTAGAACCATGTTAAAGCATGACTGAAATTTTTATTGGTTCAAAGAGGGCCAAAAGCTTTTATTTTAAAGAATATTTCAGAGCCGGCGCAGCGGCTCAACAGGCTAATCCTCCGCCTTGCGGCGCCGGCACACAGGGTTCTAGTCCCGGTTGGGGCGCCAGATTCTGTCCCGGTTGCCCCCCTTCCAGGCCAGCTCTCTGCTGTGGCCCGGGTAGGCAGTGGAGGATGGCCCAAGCGCTTGGGCCCTGCACCCCATGGGAGACCAGGAGAAGCACCTGGCTCCTGGCTTCAGATCAGCGTGGTGCGCTGGTCGCGGCGGCCATTGGAGGGTGAACCAATGGCAAAAAGGAAGACCTTTCTCTCTGTCTCTCTCACTGTCCACTCTGCCTGTCAAAAAAAAAAAAAAAAAAAGAATACTTCAGGGGCCAGGATGTGGCACAGAGGGTTAACGCCCTGGCCTGAAGCACCAGCATCCCATATGGGTGTCCTAGTCTCAGCTGCTCCACTTCTGATCCCACTCTCTGCTATGGCCTGGGAAAGCAGTAGAAGATGGCCAAAGTCCTTGGGCCCCTGCGCCCACATGGGAGACCCGGAAGAGGCTCCTGGCTTCAGATCAGCCCAGCTCCAGCCATTGTGGCCAATTGGGGAGTGAACCAGCGGATGGAAAACCTCTCTAGATAGATGCCTCCCTCTCTCTGTGTAACTCTGACTTCCAAATAAATAAATAAATCTTAAAAAAAAAAAAAAGAATACTTCAGTGACCAAATATATTTTTAGTGAATTAGCATACTATATAATTAAGCATGTTAAAACATTCACTTAAATTATAGACAACTTTGCTAGACAATCCAGTATTATCAATGCCATGTCAGAAAACAAGGAATAATTTCTCATCCAATAAATGTCCGGGCATAAATAAAAAGGCCCTCTCTCCTGTGACAGAGCCAACACTTAAAGGCAAAAGTTGATTAAATCATTGGTCAGTTTATTTTGCTGGCACCAAGTGTCAGATTTATAGTTAAAGGGGGGGGGGGGGACTGAAAACCAACTTATCTCAACAAGGAATTAAAAAAACAAGAATGATGAATTAAGCAATTATCTGGTTCAAAAAATATTTGATTAAAGGGCTGGAGTCATGAAGTGCCGACTGGAGTCCTGGCTGCTCTGCTTCCAATACAGCTCCCTAATGCACTTGGAAGATGTACTTGGGTCCCTGCCATCCACATGGAAGACCTGGATGGAGATCTGGGCTCCCAGCCTCAGCCTGGCCCAGCGCTGGATGCCGGCGCCATTTGGGGAGTGAACCAACAGTTGGAATAAATATATATCTTGCTCTTCCACTCTTTAAAATAAATAAAATAAATCTTTAACAATATGTTGGGTAAAATAATCATTATGGCTCCCATAGGAGACAATCAAGACCAAGCAGAAGCTGATGCCCCTTGCCTCCTCCCTACACTGACAAAGTTCATGCATTCACCTCCTGCAGTAGCAGTGGCTTCAGGACCGGTCATTTCCAGAAGCCAACACCACAGCTGAATTGAAAATCCCCTCACCCAAATATTTAGCACTAACCTCCGGAGTTACAAATCTTAATTCACAGTTGCTTTCTATCTTGGCTACCAGTTTTCAATTAAAGGCCCCCCTCCTTTTTTTTTTTTTTTTTTTTTTTTGGACAGGCAGAGTGGACAGTGAGAGAGGCAGAGAGAAAGGTCTTCCTTTTCTGTTGGTTCACCCCCCAATGGCCACTGCGGCCAGCATGCTGTGCCAATCCAAAGCCAGGAGCCAGGTGCCTCCTCCTGGTCTCCCAAGGGGGTGCAGGGCCCAAGGACTTGGGCCATCCTCCACTGCACTCCCGGGCCACAGCAGAGAGCTGGCCTGGAAGAGAAGCAACGGGGACAGAATCCGGCGCCCCAACCGGGACTAGAACCTGGGGTGCCAGAGCCGCAGGCGGAGGATTAGCCTAGTGAGCTGTGGCGCCGGACTAAAGGCCCTTTTTTTTTTTTTTTTTTTTTTTTTTTTTTTTTTTTTTTTTTTTTTTGACAGGCAGAGTGGACAGTGAGAGAGAGAGACAGAGAGAAAGGTCTTCCTTTTGCCGTTGGTTCACCCTCCAATGGCCGCCGCGGTAGCGCGCTGCGGCCGGCGCACCGCGCTGTTCCGATGGCAGGAGCCAGGTGCTTCTCCTGGTCTCCCATGGGGTGCAGGGCCCAAGCACTTGGGCCATCCTCCACTGCACTCCCTGGCCACAGCAGAGAGCTGGCCTGGAAGAGGGGCATCCGGGACAGGATCGGTGCCCCGAGCGGGACTAGAACCCGGTGTGCCGGCGCCGCAAGGCGGAGGATTAGCCTGTTGAGCCACGGCGCCGGCCCTAAAGGCCCATTTTTTACTAACCCTCTTCAGATCCCAACTGATAAATTTAGCTCTTACAAATTTAGCTTAGTAAATTCTGAATAAATTTTTATCTACTGTTTCTTTCACTCTGAAAACCAGAGTAAATTTTCCATCTTTATTTTTAAATGAGTGTTAACAGAAGTGAAAAGAAACTGAACTAGTTACAGAATACCTGGATATGACATATCAATATAAAAGATTCAATATTCATCTTACAAACAGCATTAGAAGATGAAAAGGGGGGAAAAAGAGATATGTTCAAAATAGGTCATCTAATTTAAAAAGCAAGGTAAATCTGTTCTTCTGTTTTCAGATTAAGCATAATCCAGATTAATTAAAGTAATAATTTGTAAACTATTTTCAGTTTAATTTATCCACCTAGAATCTAGAAATAGCCTATTAACCAAGATAAAATTAATTTCACGGGGCCGGCGCTGTGACGTAGCGGGTTAACGCTCTGGCCTGAAGCTCCGGCATCCCATATGGGTGCCGGTTCTAGTCCCGGCTGCTCCTCTTCTGATCCAGCTCTCTGCTATGGCCTGGGAAAGTAGTAGAAGATGGCCCAAGTCTTTGGGCCCATGCACTCATGTGGGAGACCCAGAAGAAGCTCCTGGCTCCTGGCTTCAGATTGGCACAGCTCCAGCCGTTGCGGCCATTTAGGGGGTGAGCCATCGCATGGAAGACCTCTCTCTCTGCCTCTCCTCTCTCTGTGTAACTCAGACTTTCAAATAAATAAATACATCTTTAAAAAAAATAATTTCACTCAGATGTTCCACTTCCAATCCAGCTCCCTGCTAATGCACCTGGGAAAACAGTGGAGGATGGCCCAGGTCCTTGAGCCCCTGCACCCATGCAGGAGACCGAGAAGAAGCTCCTGGTTCCCGGCTTCGGATTGGCTCAGTTCCAGCCATTGAGGCCATTTGGAGAGTGAACCAGCAGATGGAAGACCACACTCTCTCTCTCTGTAACTCTTTCAAATAAAATAAAATCTTTTAAAAAATTAATTTCAGCAAATAATGTCATTCCTAGCACCGCCATCAGGCAATGCTTTCACTTCCTTGTGTTTTAGTAATAAATGCAAGGATTTAATTTTCAAGGGCAGACATTGAACACAAACACTCTCCCCGTTTCCCTTATTTTACTTATTCTAAATTTAAGAGGCATAGACAGAGGCTGGCTGGTGCTGTGGTATAACAGGTAAGCCTGCTGCTTGCAGTGCCCGCATCCAATATGGGCGCCGACGGGATCCCTGGCTGCTCCACTTCCCATCCAACTCCCTGCTAATGCACCTGGGAAAGCACTGGAGGAGTGCCCACGTTGTTGGGCTCCTGCACCTACATGGGAGATCCGAAGGAGGCACCTGGCTCTGGCCTGGCCCAAACCTGGCTGTTTTGACCATCTGGGGAGTGAACCAGCGAATGGAAGACTTCTCTCTTCCTCTCTCTCTCTCTCTCTCTCTCTCTGTAACTCTGCCTTTCACATACCCTCCCCCCACCCCCACCAAAAAAAAAAAAAAAAAAAAACCAGGCCGGGGGGGGGGGGGGGTTGGCGCAGGAATAGACAAAGGGGTCTCTGTCAGCAGGAAGCCAGAAACAGAAGTTGGAGCCAGGACTCCAATTTGGGCACTCTGACATGGCACACAGGCTAAATGCCTTTCCCACACACATACACACCCCCTTTCAAAACTCAACCCCTGCTAGCTCAAATTGAGAGTCTAAATCCAGAAAAACTGAAAAACTGCAATTGGATTAAATGTTTCAATTTTCAATATATATTATTGGAAAATACCCAAATTATCTTGCCTCTCAAAATAACCCTCTTATCCTCCAGGCACAGAGCAAACACATACACCTATTTGGATATAATCAAAGCCAACCTTCTAAGGCTCCTCTCAAAGGCCGTCGTTATCTACCCAATCAGCCACATTCAAAGACCACACTAAGATTCCCTTCTCACCCTCGTACATGCTTGGTCTGCAGAAGTTTCCCTCCCAGTGGTGCAACAAATACTTTGACTTTCTTTTTCTGCTCCATTCCAACAAGTCTGGAGGCCATGGCATTGAAAAGACATGAGGACACTTCAAAAAGTTCATGGGAAAATGGTACAAAACGACAATTTTTTGGTGCAAAATTTTGAAATTCATGCATACTTATTTTTTTAACAAGAGAAAGATATAAACTATCACTGCCAATTTTTAAAAAGATTTTATTTACTTGAAAAGTAGAGTTACAGAGAGAGGGAAAGTCAGAGAGAAAGGTCTTCCATCTGCTGCTGGTTCACTTCCCAAATGACTGCAATGGCCGGAGCTGGGCCAATCCGAAGCCAGGAGCCAGGAGCTTTCTCCTGGTCTCCCACATGGGAGCAGGGACCTAAGCACTTGGGCCATCCTCCACTGCTTTCCCAGGCCATTAGCAGAGAGCTGGATCCGAAGAGGAGCAGCCAGGCCATGAACTGGCACCCATATGGGATGCCAGTACCACAGGCAGAAGCTTAGCCTATTATGCCACAGTGCTGACCCCCATGCATAGCTTTTTCGTAACACACATTTTCCATTAACTTTTGGAATACCCGCCTACTCTAGAGGAAAACAGCTAAGTAGAGGGAACCAGGAGCACAGCCCGAGGTCAAGGCCGGCCTCAGTGAGGCAGTGGGAGAGTGAGCCACCCAGACGTTTGGAAAAACAAACAGGCAGAGGGAGCAGTCAGGCAGAGCAGTTTCCCAGGAACACCAGGGGATGAGTTCAGAGACAAGACCTGGAGACCGAAGAACAGGACGCTCTTGACCAGCTTCGTGGCAATGGGAGCAGAGACATCGGCAAGCGAAGTGGGGAAATTCCAAAAATGGGAATTTACATCTGTTTTAAGACAGAAGTAAAGTTATTGGGAATTACTGAGCAGACAGGAAATGACTGTGGAGGCTGGGGGCGCTCGGAGTTGCAGAGAGGCAGCGCACACCCTGCAGGAAAGCAGATGGGGGGGGAGGGGGTTAGTCCGCGGTGCTGGGGGCCCGCCGTTCTCTTTGGACTGCGTTGGTTTTCTCACTTACACAGGAAGCCCTGTGTGAAGATGAAGAGGAAGTACAAAAGGAGAAAGTATGGAACAGTCATCTAGGAAACGGAGTACGTGAATGGACTAGAAAACCAAACTGAGTTCCCAGTAGCCTTAAGGGCCCTCTTGAATTTTATGAATCAACTGAGAATCAACACTAAAAAATACATCTAATCTGAAACATGAGGGCTCACTGATTTTCTATTAACAAGTGAAAAATTCTTTCACAAACTGCAGAAAATGGCAAGTGTCTAACATATTCGGAGTTTATCAAATATAAAAACAATGCTTGGGGATAGCTGCAATTTTCCAGATAATATGCGGAACAAGATTACATCTGATTTCCATGCCATATTCATAACTACTTTATCACATCTTGAAGGGAGTCATCAGTTACCAAAGGATTTAATAACTTTGGGCTGAAGTTAACTCCCTTATGTCAGACCACTCTAAACAAAAGCTAAGTCTAAATGCTCAAAACCAATAATATATTGAAACTGCGGGGGCTGGCGCTGTGGCTCAGCGGGTTAAGGCCCTGTCCTGAAGTGCCGGCATCCCACATGGGTGCCAGTTTGAGACCTGGCTGCTCCACTTCCGATACAGCTCTTTGCTATGGCCTGGGAAAGCAACAGAAGATGGCCCAAGTCCTTGGGCCCCTGCACCCACGTGAGAGACCCAGAAGAAGCTCCTGGCTTTGGATCAGCTCAGCTCCAGCCACTGCGGCCAAATGGGGAGCAAACCATCGGATGGAAGACCTCTCTCTCTCTCTCCCTCTCCCTCTCCCTCTCCTCTCTCTGTGTAACTCTGATAAATAAATCTTTAGAAAAAGAAAAGAAACTGTGAAGTACCAGTTCATTCTTAGTCAGAGAAGTACAAATTTACACATAAAGATTATCTATCAACATTCCATTAATCACCAGGAACAGCTATATAAAAATTTATTTCTAATTATATCACAATGATAGTTGCACAACTGAGAATATACTAAAAAAATCACTGATCTGTAAACTTTTTTAACTGAGGAATTGTCTGGAAAGTTAATTTTATCTCAGTAAAGTTTTGTCTAAAATATATTCTGAGCAGAAAATTTTTTTTTTTAACTTTGTTAAAATTTCCATGGGAAATGGAGCAGATATAGTGTGTTCTGCTGGGTTTTACAGAGACCCAGACTTCTTTCAGAATGATGGGCAGAGTGCATACTGAGTTTGGAGGCTGATTTTAACTGCTTAAAGTGTGCAACTTCCAACATCTCTTTCAACTCTTTGATGAAGAATCCTCAAATCACCTCAACTAAAATGAATGGCAATCTTCTGAGTTACAAATAACTCCCACATCCTATCACACTCATCAGCAAGACTGAATAGCAAACCAATGCCTGGACCAAAATACAGGATAATATATTCTAAACACCAATGCAGGTACTACATTCTAAACACCAATGCAGGTACTATATTCTAAACACCAATGCAGGTACTACATTCTAAACACCAATGCAGGTACTATATTCTAAACACCAATGCAGGTACTATATTCTAAACACCAATGCAGGTACTACATTCTAAACACCAATGCAGGTACTACATTCTAAACACCAATGCAGGTACTACATTCTAAACACCAATGCAGGTACTATATTCTAAACACCAATGCAGGTACTACATTCTAAACACCAATGCAGGTACTACATTCTAAACACCAATGCAGGTACTACATTCTAAACACTAATGCAGGTACTATATTCTAAACACCAATGCAGGTACTACATTCTAAACACCAATGCAGGTACTATATTCTAAACACCAATGCAGGTACTACATTCTAAACACCAATGCAGGTACTACATTCTAAACACCAATGCAGGTACTATATTCTAAACACCAATGCAGGTACTATATTCTAAACACTAATGCAGGTACTACATTCTAAACACCAATGCAGGTACTACATTCTAAACACTAATGCAGGTACTACATTCTAAACACCAATGCAGGTACTATATTCTAAACACTAATGCAGGTACTATATTCTAAACACCAATGCAGGATACTATGTCCATTTCCTCGAGTCATGACACTTCACAGAAATTTCACACTCAACTCTAACTGGGAGCACAGAGAATTCCTAAGTTCTACTTTTCTCCCCGTGACAGGAGAGAGAAACCCAGGCATTTCACCACTATAGTTTCAGTCCCATGACAGAATTTAAGAAGTGGGAGATGGGGGGCGGGGCACTGTGGTGTAGCAGGTTAAGTGGGAGATTTCTTCACCTTGAAAATACCATCATAATTGGGGCTGGCATTGTGGCGCAGCGTGGTAAAGTCTCGGTCTGCAGTGCTAGCATCCCATATGGGAGTTTGTTCAAGTCCCAGCTGCTCCACTTCCGATCCAGCTCTCTGCTATGGCCTGGGAAAGCAACAGAAGATAGCCCAAGTCCTTGGGCTCCTGTACTGGTGTGGGAGACTGGGAGGAGACTCCAGGCTCCTGGCTTCAGATCAGCCCAGCTCCGCTGTTGCAGTCATTTGGGGGAATAAACCAGCGGATGAAAGACTCCCCTCCCTCCCTCCCTCTCTCTCTCTCTCTCTGCCTCTCAAATAAATAAATAAATCTTAAAAGGGAGAGAAAGATCCAACATGGGAAGTGGGATACACAGCAGACTCATAGGATGGCAGATGTCCTAAACAACACTCTGGCCTCAGAATCAGCCCTCAAGGCATTCAGATCTGGCTGAAGAGCCCATGAGAGTATAGCAGGCATGGAAAGCCAAGATATCATGGAAAAAAAAAAAAGACCTAAATGAATGATCTCTGTGAGTGAGATCCCAGTGGAAAGAATGGGGCCATCAAAGAAGGAGGTACCCTTCTTCGAAGGGAGGAGAGAACTTCCACTTTGACTATGACCCTATCAGAATAAGATCAAAGTCAGCGAACACTAAAGGCTTCCATAGCCCTGGCAACTCGTGACTAGAGCCTAGGGAGATTACTGACGACATGAACAGGAGTGTCAAATTGTTAAATCAGCAACAGGAGTCACTGTGTACTTACACCCCATGTGGGATCTGTCCCTAATGTGTCGTCTAAAGCCAAGTGATGCTATAACTAGTACTGAAACAGTATTTTTAAACTTTGCGTTTCTGTGTGGGCACAAACTGATGAGGTCTTTACTAATTATATACTGAAGTGATCTTCTGTATATAAAGAGAATTGGAAATGAAAAAAAAAAAAACAACCTGGTGTTAAAATGGAAATGGCATAGAAAATTAATTAATTTGAAAAAAAAATTATGTAGGATCTCTGTCTTTAATGTGCTGTACATTGCTATTTAATGCTATAATTAGTAATCCAATGTAGTTTTTTCACTTTATGTTGCTATATGGGCAAAATGTTGAAATCTTTACCTAATATATACTAAACTGATCTTCTGCATACAAAGAGAATTGAAAATGAATCTTTACATGAATGGAAGGGGAAAGGGAGCGGGAAAGGGGAGGGTTGCAGGCGGGAGGGAAGTTATGGGAGGGGGGAAGCCATTGTAACCCATAAGCTATACTTTGGAAATTTATATTCATTAAATAAAAGTTTAATTAAAAAAAAAAAGAAGTGCAATAACTGCCACATAACGAACCACTGATTGTTCTGCAATTGGAATTCGTACATTATAAGCTCCAAGGACAGCATCAATTCTGCCTCATTTCTGAGTACCTGGATCATCCAAATAAATGGTCCTCAATAAAAAAATAAATCCTTCTTAAAGATTTACTTATCTGAAAGTCAGCGTGAAGTGGGCGGGGGACAGGGAGCAGATCTGTATTTCCTCTGCTGGTTCAGGCCCCAAAGGCCCACAATAGCCCTGGCTGGACCAGGCTGAAGCCAGGGGCCAAGAACTCCACCCAGAGCTCCTGTGTAGGTGTGGTAGAAACTCAGACACTTGGGCCAACACCTGCTGCCTCCCAGGCCCATCAACAAAGCTGGCTTGGAAGTGCAGAGCAGCCAGGACTCAAACCGGACACCCTCGCAAGGAATGCAGGTATCCCAAGAGCAGTTCAACCTGCTTTGCCACAATATCCATTCTCAATAATATATAATCTTTAAGCCTATGCATATCTAGCAAATAATGACCTTGGCAAAATAAGTTGATTTCTAAAATTTCAAATACAATATCTACTTCTTCAGAAAACTTGAAAATGAAGCACACAAGGAAACTAAGAGTATATAATGACACATGGACCCACTGATGAATCAAGACCACACTTTACATGAGCCACAGTCTAACATCATTGTAACAAAATTACCACCATTACAATCTGATGGGGTAAGCACTTGGTGCAGCAGTTAAGATGGATTTGAGATGTCCAGATCCCATGTCGAAGGGATTTCAGTCATGGTTCCACTCCTGACTCCAACTTCCTGCTAATGCACACTAGGGAGGCAGCAAGCAATGGCTCAAGTACTTGGGTCCTTGCTACCATGTAGGATTCTTGAATTCTGGGCTCCTGGCATTGGCCTGGCCCAGCCCTAACTGTTATAGAAATTGGAAGAGTGAGCAAGTAAAATTTCTCTCCCTTTCTTCCTCTCTCTCTCTCTCTATCTCTCTCTGAATCTCTTTCAAATAAAGAAAACAATCTAATCAGACTATATTGTTTCTTTTAAATTTAGACCTTTATTCAATACCCCTGGAGAACTCAAAATTTCTCCACACTATGGCAAGCAGCAGAGAGAATCAAAATTGCAACTCAGCTGACATCAGTAAAAAAATTTCAAATAACTAAAAAGGGCTAAACTCCACAAGTCCTATAATTCCCCAAACAAGTAAATTTACAGAGCCAGGAACACTCATTCATTGCTCGTATGTATGCACAATGGCATGGACACTTCGGAAGACAAACAGTACGGCAGTTTCTTACAAAACTAAACACACTCTTGCCATACAAAACAGCAAACACACTGCCTGGTATTTACTTAAAGTAGTTAAGGGCATCTCCATACAAAAATCTGCACACAAACATTTACAGCAACTTTCTTCATAATTGCCAAAATGTGGTAGCAACCAAGACATCCTTCAGAAGATGAAAGGAGCACATCCACACAATGGGATCTCATCCGTGATAAAAAGTAATGCATTATACTTGCAGACAAGGAAAAACCTTAAATACATATTGTTATGTGAAAGAAGCCACTCTGAAAAGGCTATATACTGTATAAGTCCACTTACATGACATTCAGAGAAGCCAAACTACGGAGACATTTAAAAGATCTGCGGTTGCTAGGAGCTTGGGGGTCGAAAGGGAGGGGAGAATGAGTAGAGCACAGGGTATGTCTAGACCAGTAAGACCATTCTCTGAGGACACTGCAACCGTCCATAAATGCCATCCAACATTTGTCAAAACCCACAGAATGAGGAGAAGCAATCGGCACAGCAGTTACGACGCCACTTGGGACACCCACACCCCATTTCAAAGTGCCTAGGTTTGAGTCTGGGCTCCACTTAGGATTTGAGCTTCCTGCTAATATGCTCAAGTACTTAGGTCCCTGCCACCCCTGTAGGAGATTCAGATGCAGTTCCAGGATCCTGGCTTCAGCTTGGTCCAGCCCAAACTGTCATGGGCATTTGGGGTGTGAACCAGCCACAGGAAAATCTTTGTCTGTCTCTCTCTTTCTCAATCCCTCTTGCTTTCAAATACAAAAGAAAGAAAGAAAGAAAGGAAGGAAGGAAGGAAGGAAGGAAGGAAGGAAGGAAGGAAGGAAGGAAGGAAGAAAGGAAGAAAGAAAGGAAGGAAGAAAGGAAGAAAGGAAGAAAGGAAGAAAGGAAGGAAGGAAGGAAGGAAGAAAGAAAGGAAGGAAGGAAGGAAGGAAGGAAGGAAGGAAGGAAGGAAGGAAGGAAGGAAGGAAGGAAGGAAGGAAGAAAGAAAGAAAGAAAGAAAGAAAGAAAGAAAGAAAGAAAGAAAGAAAGAAAGAAAGAAAGAAAGAAAGAAAGAAAGAAAGAGGGAGGGAGGGAGGGAGGGAGGGAGGGAGGGAGGAAGGGAAAAAACAGAATGTACTACACAAAGAGAGAGCCTTAATGGGAACTGAACAGCACATCAAATAGTCCAACAGTAGCAGTGTACATCACTCATGCAGGACATCACTCCCGGGAAAACTGGGGGTGCAAAAGGCGTGCACGGATGCTGCAGTCTCTGCTGCACTTTTCTGTAAACCCAAAAACCATTCTGAAAAATAAAGCCTGTCACTTGAACAGTCATTAAAAATGTTTGAATCTTTTATTGTGCCACATAATATCACCTATCTAATGATAAGGCTGATGTAAAGAACTGAAACATGTTAGCAAAGCTGAAAAAGAGGCCAGATCTGTTGGAACCATCATATTTCCCTGCACTGTTTGTGAACACCCAGCGTACCGAGAAGAGTGAACACTCCCTCTGGCCTCACTGATGTAAAGGACGGGCTCTGTGGAAAGAGCATAGCCTTTGAGGAAGGAGACACTGCCTCGGCCGGTGGCCAAAGAATGTACACATAAGAGGAAAACTCTTCTGTGTCATTTTCCTAATTATTAAAGTAGTCCTCAAGAACAACACTAAAGACTAAACAATGAAAACCAAAAGAAAAGAATGTTCAAAAATGTATATTGTTCAAAGCAACCAATCTAGATACAGAGTTTCTTAATACAATTTTGGTCAACTGATAAATACCATGTCTTTTTCCTACCACACATATTTTTTAAATTTCTGGGTAATGTTTCAGACTACCTGTTTTTACATCTAATTGATGCAACCCACTCATTTTACTAAGCTAATAAAGAGAAATATGCTTAATCAAGAATAATAATGTAAGATTTAATATTCTGATTCCAGGGCCCACACTGTGGCACAGCAGGTTAAGCTACTGGCCTGTAACAAAGCCACCCCAAATGCTTTGGATCCAGCTCCCTACTAACATATGTGGAAAAGCAGCAGAAGATGGTCCAAGTACTTCAGTCCCTGGCTCCTGCACGGGAGACCCAGAGTCCAGGCTCATGGCTTTTCCTGCCCCAGCCAGGCCATTGTGGGCATTTGGAGAGTGCAAACAGCAGAAGGACGAGCGCTCTTGTGTGCTCTCTCGGTCTCCTCTCTCTCCCCTCCTCTGCCCAGCACCAACCACTCTGCCATTCAAATAAATACATATTTCTGTAAAATGTGATTCCTCCCAAAAGAATTACCATACATCTGTAGTAGAAAAAGTAATTCATGTTGGGGAAGAGATTTATGTATTGAAGTTTTTGTCTTGTCTTTTGATTGGAAGATAATACTAAAAAACACAGTTACAGAAGATATAATAATTATACTATAACAAATGTACTTCAAAATGTTCATGGAAAAATGAAACAAAAAGTTTATTTAGGGACAAAAAATTTAAATCCATAGTTTCTTCACAGTATGTACTTTCTGTAAACTTTCTGAAGACCCCACATATAGGTGGATTTCAATTTTTTTCCACCAAAATTAGTTTATCTTTTAATCTCATTTTTTAAATCATTTTTTAAAAGATTTATTTGTTTGGGGCCAGTGCTGTGGCACAGTGGTTTAAAGCTCTAGCCTGAAGTGCTGGCATCCCATGTGGGCGCCGGTTCAAGATCCGGCTGCTCTTCTTCTGATCCAGCTCTCTGCTATGGCCTAGGAAAGCAATAGAAGGTGGCCCGGCCGGCGCCGCAGCTCGCTAGGCTAATCCTCCGCCTTGCGGCGCCGGCACACCAGGTTCTAGTCCCGGTCAGGGTACCGGATTCTGTCCCGGTTGCCCCTCTTCCAGGCCAGCTCTCTGCTATGGCCCAGGAAGGCAGTGGAGGATGGCCCAAGTCCTTGGGTCCTGCACCCCATGGGAGACCAGGAGAAGCACCTGGCTCCTGCCATCGGATCAGCGTGGTGCACTGGCCACAGCGCGCTGGCCGCGGCGGCCATTGGAGGGTGAACCAACGGCAAAAGGAAGACCTTTCTCTCTGTCTCTCTCTCTCACTGTCCACTCTGCCTGTCAAAAAAATTATTAAAAAAAAAAAAAAAAAAGGTGGCCCAAGTCCTTGGGCCCCTGCACCTATGTGGGAGACCAGGAAGAAGCTCCTGGATCCTGGCTTCAGATCAGCACAACTCCAGCTGTTGCGGCCATCTGGGGCATGAACCAGCGGATGGAAGACTTTTCCCCTCTCTCTCTGTCTCTGCCTCTCTCTATAACTCTTTCAAATAAATAAAAATAAATCTTAAAAAAAAAATGATTTATCTGAGAAGCAGAGTTACAGAGAGAGGGAGAGACAGAAAGGTCTTCCATCTGCTGGTTCACTCCCCAAATGGCTGCAACGGCTGGAGCTGAGCCGATCCCAACCCAGGAGCTTCCTCTAGGTTTCCCATGCAGATGCAAGGTGCCATCCTCTGCTGCTTTCCCAGACCATTAGCAGGGAGCTGGATTGGAAGAGCAGCATCTGGGACTTGAACCAGCACCCATGTGAGATGTCAATGATGCAGGCAGAAGCTTAGCCTACTGCACCACAGTGTTGGCCCCTTAATTTCATTTTCTCATGAACTTTTTGAACTACCCTTTGTCACCCACACATTTGACATTTTTAAGATGTTTAAAATGATAAAAGGTTAGTAAAATAACAAAAACCTTTTTGAATGATAAAACGTAATTTTTCCAACCTCACTTCTGAGAGACCACCACATAAAAAGAACCCTGCTATGTTTCTGTATGCATAAGCACTCTGTTGTTCATGTAAAGCACGGATTGGCCCAAATAAGAAAGCCTGAAGACCATGCAAAAATAATAATTATTATTATAATAACTTCAACTGCCATTTTACTAGAAAAGTCACCACTGCTACCGGGGTTCAAAATCAGCAGAGACCCGAATACACCACTGTTGCTAATCAACTATCTTAACATTATCAGTAGATAATCTGGTAAGCAAGTGGAAAATGCAGCTGTGAACACAGCAGCACACACCATCTGGAGGCTTTTGACTTAAGTAATCTTTGAAACACTCAGTATATGCACTCTGTTTTGTTCCTTTGAAGCCCAACATATAAATGGACCATTTTTTAAAGCCAAAACTTAGGTGTTGGCGCTGTACCATAGTGGGTAAAGCCTCTGTCTGCGGTGCTGGCATCCTATATGGGCTCAGGTTAGAGCCCTGGCTGCCCTATTTCCCATTCAGCTCCCTGCTGTGGCCTGGCAAAGCATAAGAGGATGGTCCTTGGGCCCCTGTACCTGCGTGGGAGACCCAAAAGAAGTTCCTGACTCCTGCCTTCAGATCGGCCCAGCTCTGGATGTTGTAGCCATTTGGGGAGTGAACCAGTGGATAGACGACCTCTCTCTGCCTCTGCCTCTGCCTCTTAACTTTGCTTTTCAAATAAATAAATAAATCTTCAAAAAAAAAAAAAAAACACAACTACAAAAACAATCATTTGCTTTGTGGAAAACAAGACATGAGAAATCTATTTGGTCATTTTATAGATCAAGTGATTATTTCAAATGGTTAATGGCATAAATACTTTGATTTTAAAAGATCATCCTTACCATATTCTTAAAAATCTTCACAAGTAATTTTTAATTAAAATCTAAAATTGAATGTTTTTACCTTCTACAGTGGCTTACATCACTACCTCATTTTACACCAACAACGATTGTCATGTTAATAACCACAAAACACTACCTACAGAATACCAATGTTATCAACGCCTTGATGTATTAATCAGTAACATCATTAAGCCACAACCTCTTTTGGCTACTACTACTCCTTCTCTCATTACCAAACTTACCACTTCCTTCCCTTCTGCAAATGCTCACTCTCAACCTCTTAGGTGGCTCTGCTTCCAACAAATTACCCGAGATTCCACAGAGTTCTAGTTAAATACATGGTATTTGTTCATTTGATCTCATTTCTTATATCCAGTCGAGGCCCTATGACATGTGACCCAACCTAAGACTCACTTCCTTCTCTTTTCGCTGCTCTGCCTTTCATACCTTTCTCAAACCATTCTTTCACTTCATCCTGCTTCTGTGTATGTACATATCACACACACTCCTGTCTGTGAGCGTGTGTATACAAAATATTCTCTTAAAGAATAATGTACTACATCATGTTCTCAAAAAGGAAAAACTCAACAGTAAGTACCCTTCAGCCAACATGTTCCGTTCTCCCAATTCTATCAAAAAGTCACCGATTTTGTCTAATATGACTTAGCCTCTTTTTTTTCAATTTTTTTAATGTATTTGTTTCACTTACTTGAGAAACAGAGAGTGATACCAAGAGAATTCCCTGGTTTACTCTCCAAATACCAGGAAACCAGGAACTCAATCCAGGTCTCCCATGTAAGCAGCAGGGACCCAACCATTTGTGCCATCACCTGCTGCCTCCCACAGTGTGCACCAGTAGGAAGTGGATATAGGCATCGTAAGTGGCAGGGATGACTTAGCCTTCTTATTTTTTCACACTGGTTCACTCCCCAAATTGCCTCAATGGCCAAGGACTGTGCCGGGCCAAAGCCAGGAACCTGAAACTCCATGCGGGTGGCAGGGCCGAGGCACTCAAGCCGTCTTCTGCTGCTGTCACAGGCACATTAGCACGGAACTGGTTCAGACACAGAGCAGCCAGGACTCAAAATGGCACTCATGGGCCAGCGCCGTGGCTTAGCAGGCTAATCCTCTGCCTTGCAGCGCCGGCACACCGGGTTCTAGTCCCGGTTGGGGCGCCAGATTCTATCCTGGTTGCCCCTCTTCCAGGCCAGCTCTCTGCTATGGCCCGGGAGTGCAGTGGAGGATGGCCCAAGTCCTTGGGCCCTGCACCCGGATGGGAGACCAGGAGAAGCACCTGGCTCCTGGCTTCGGATCAGCACGATGCGCCAGCCGCAGCGGCCACTGGAGGGTGAACCAATGGCTAAAAGGAAGACCTTTCTCTCTGTCTCTCTCTCTATCCACTCTGCCTGTCAAAAAAAAAAAAAAAAAAGTTTTAAAAATGGCACTCATAAGGGATGACAGCTTAACCCACTGCACCACAACACAGGCACCCATGACTTCCTTTTTAATAAAGCCACCCTGCTTACAGTTCTGATTTCACTGCCTTCAAATATTAAGAGTCTCTCCAAATTTATTCTGCTACTTTATTAACTATAAACATTCACTTTAAAAAGAGTGGGTATTTTTAAAGAATTATCCATCTGGGGCTGGCATTGTGGCATAGCAGGAAAAGCCAACTGCCTACAACACCAGCATCCATATGGACACTGGTTCCAGTCCTAGCTGCTCTACTTCCAATCCAGCTCCCTGCTAATGTGCCTGGGAAAGCAGTGGAGGATGGCCCAACTGCTTCGGCCTCTGCCACCCATACGTGGCAGACCCAGATGAAATTGAAGACACCTGGCCCAGCCCTTGCTGTTGCAGCCATTTGGGGAGTGGACCAACAGGTAGAAGTCAATTCTCCCTTTCTCCTTCTAACTCTGCCTTTCAAATAAATAAATAAATATTTTTTTAAAAAAGTATCCATCTTCATTTTATTTGAGGATATGTTTTAAATTTCTGAAGATAGGACACCTGATTTTTCTAAAACTGTAGGCATTTGCAAGGAAACCTGACCTGTTTAATTACCTTATATTGGTTGGCGCCATGGTTCAACAGGCTAATCATCTGCCTTGCGGCGCCGGCACACCGCGTTCTAGTCCCAGTTGGGGCGCCGGATTCTATCCCGGTTGCCCCTCTTCCAGGCCAGCTCTCTGCTATGGCCCGGGAGTGCAGTGGAGGATGGCCCAAGTCCTTGGGCCCTGCATCCCATGGGAGACCAGGAGAAGCACCTGGCTCCTGGCTTTGGATCAGCGCGGTGCGCCGGCCGCAACGCGCTGGCCGCGGCGGCCATTGGAGGGTGAACCAACAGCAAAGGAAGACCTTTCTCTCTGTCTCTCTCTCTCTCACTGTCCACTCTGTCAAAAATAAATAAAAAATAAATAAATAAAAAATAAATAAAAGAAAGAAAAGAAAAAAAATTTACCTTATATTGCCTCCAGTAAAGCAAATACAATGCCTAGCAATGCCCTGTCTAGCAATTTATTATGAATAGAGAAACAAAATTTTAAACTATCCACAGGTGCTCTTTACAGCACCATTTACAACAACAAAATCCAACAAACATCAAATTGTCCATCAATAACAACCAGATACATAATGGGGACATATATCCTTTGTAGGTTCCCCCAAGCATTCAAATATGGAGAATGAAAAATGCCAGAAGCAGAATAATACATACGTATTCTGGAAGTATTTATGAAAAGTGAGAAGGAGTTTTTTCATCTGTAAAAAAACCTTTTCCAGGGCCAGCACCGTGGCTCACTTGGTTAATCCTCTGCCTGCAGCGCCAGCATCCCATTTGGGCGCTGGGTTCTAGTCCCGAGTGCTCCTCTTCCAGTCCAGCTCTCTGCTGCAGCCTGGGAGGGCAGTAGAGGGTGGCCCAAGTGCTTGGGCCCCTGCACCCACATGGGAGACCTGAAAGAAGCACCTGGCTCCTGGCTTCAGATGGGTGCAGCACCGGCCGTAGCGGCCATTTGGGGAGTGAACCAAACGGAAGGAAGACCTTTCTCTCTGTCACTGTCTATAACTCTACTGTCAAATAAATTTTTAAAAAAACCTTTTCCATAAAGTAAATATATTCTTACAAAACCAACTGCTTTAATGTGGGGAAATGGAGAAGAGGCCAGTGTCCCAAACTTGAAATATCCATGCTTTTCTGAGGAATTTTATTAAGGCTTTTATGGTAGCTCAATTCACCACTGCAGAACCCAGAAATTACAGAGCAAATCCATCACCTTTTGGTTTCGTGCAGTTTTTTCCTGAATATGAGCTTCTCTTTTCCAGTAATGACATGTGCGTGGTTCCTGTCCTGGCTGCTCCACTTCCAATCCAGCTCCCTAATAATGCACTTGGGAAAGCAGAGGAAGACAGTCCAACTGCTTGGAGCCCTGCATCCACATGGGAGACTCAGATGGAGACCCAGGCTCTGGGCTTCAGCGTGGCCCAGTACCAGCCACGCAGCATTTGGGGAGCGAACCAGTGGATGGAAGATATCTCTCTCTCTCTTTTTAAATAAATAAAATAAATATTTTTTAAGAAAACTCACTCTTGTAGGATAAGAGAAAGTCAAGACTCAACGTTAAGCACAGGGGATGAGGATGTGGCTCGGAATCCTGGTCTCACCGCTTACCATCTGGGAAGCCACAATCAAATTGCTCAAGCTCCCATGGCTCGGTTTCTTCACGTGTCCCTCAGACTGATTTAACACTGCAAGGATTAAATAATCCAGACACATCAGCCGTGTTACCCTCCACCCAGAGATCAGCACTTCCACGTCCGGTGCATTTCCTTCCAACCTCTTTCCTCTGCCTCCCCTGGGAAGATGTGGATGTGTCATAGCTGTAACCATGCTGCACACAGCTTGGCATCTGGGTTTTCCACAGCTTTACATCACGATGATGATTTCTCTTGGCTGCACAACGTCTCCTTTTATGGAAGGGCCTGATTTAAAACATCCCCTTCCACTGCTGTGCACGTACACTGGCAAATCGCCATCTTTCTTTTCTGTTCTATTTTTCTTCTGCCCTTTCTCGGGAAAATCTCTTCCTCCTTCTTTATGCTACCTATAAACCAAAAACTGCTAACGCCTACTAAGTCCTTCTGGTGGTATAAGAAACCCAGTTTTATCATGGCAGAAGGAAACAATGCTGTAAGGGATGATGTTAAACTTCTTGCTGACATGAACAGATATTACCTTGGAAGCTTCACAAATCACCTGTGCCTCTTTGTTTTGTCTCCTCCACTGGAGTAAGTGCTGTGAAGACAGAGACTTGTCACTGTACTTTATCTGCAGCAACTGAAACAGCACCTAGTATAAATGGTGATTTTACTTAAGATTTGTTTGTTTATTTGAAAATCAGAGTTAACGGCAGGGAGGGAGAGAGAGATCTTCCGTCTGCTGGTTCATTACCCAGATGGCTCCAACAACCCGGGTTGGCCCAGGCCAAAGTCAGGAACTTCTTCCACGTCTCCCACATGGGGGGCAGGTGACCAACACTTGGGCCATCTTCCACTGCTTTTCCCAGGCCGTTAGGAAGCTGGATCGGAAGTGGAGCAGCTGGGACACAACCAGAGTCCCTATGGGATCCCAGCGTCACTGGCTGCAGCTTTATTGCTACACCACAGTGCCGGCCCAAAAACTGGTGCTTCTTACACTAAGTAGTCTCTGTTCATACATAACATGGTCCTACCATGTTACATACAGCTGTGGTCTGTGTGCCACTGGCCTACCCCTGCCAAGTTCTTGTGTTGGAAATTTAATCCCCAATGCGACAGAGTAGGGAGGAGAGTGAGCCCTTATTGAGGGATCAATACAGTAGGTTGATCAGCCCAGGAGTCAGCTTGCCATAGAAGCAAATTCGACTCCCCTCACGCTCTCCCCAAGGTGCTTTCTGGCCCTTCTGCCTTCTCCCGTGGGATGACACAGCCATCAGGTCCTCACCAGAGGGCAGCACCATGCTCCTGGACTTCCACAAGTGCAAGTCCACTCACTTTATTGTCTATAAATTACTTAGTCTGTAGTATTTTGTTACACCAACACAAAATGGCCTAAGAAGGGCCTGCGTTGTGGCACAGCAAATTAAACTGCCACTTATGATGAAGCCAGCACCCCAGATCAGAGAGCCAGTTCAAAACCTCAGCTACTCTGCTTATGTTCTAGCTTCCTGCTACTGCACCTGGGAAGGCAGAGGAAGAGGGCACAATTACTTGGGCCCCTGCCACCCCTGTGGGAGACCCAGATGGAGTTCCTGGCTCATAGCTTCAGCCTGATCAAGCCCTAGCTGCTAAGGCCATTTAGGGAGAGAATCAGCAAATGGAAGACCTCTGCTTTTCAAATAAAGAAATAAATTTTTCTAAAGGGCTAAGACATGGGACTGCTGCTGTGGCACACTAGGTTAAGTCTCTAGAGGCCTGTGCCCATGTGGGTGCCGGTTCATGTCCCAGCTGCTCCTCTTCCGATCCAGCTCTCAGGTTATCACCTGAGAGGGCAGTGGAGGATGGCCCAGTGGCTTGAGGCCCTGCACAATCCAAAAGAAACTCCTGGCTCCTGGCTTCGC